>NC_079168.1:13714089-13961589 GCF_947568905.1 Ostrea edulis
GGATTTGTAAAGTTGTTCCCTTGCCAGCTTGGTCAGTTTTGGAAAATTTCACTTCCAGCTGCAGGCATGAATTGATCTGATCAATATGTAGATTTTCCCTCAGTAAGACCCTTTGATTGTTTTTGTGTGATACAACTACTTCACTAACTCTCAAGAACCCATGAAAGGCAGTAGTGAAGACAGCAGAAAACAATAGTGTTTCATGGTTGTCTGTGCCTACACTAGGCAGTATTGCTATTATATCTTGCAAAAGTTGCTTTGTAATTGGCAATCTGCAATCCTGCGTATGGGCAATACGTTTCAGACCTTGCAATAACTTAGTTACCAAGAATTGGTTGGTCGGATCTTGGTAGCCATGCAATTTTACAAAGTGGGATAAACCTGCTAGGTAGGAACGCACCGTTGCATAGGTAAGACCCTTGAGTAACAAGTATGCTACAAACTGAACTACTGAATCGAGAGAGGGTGGCCATGGGGAATTATGACCATGTTGACTACAAAAACTATTATAAGCCAGGAGACCAGTTTGGTATGCCTTGTGCGTATTTCCAGAGAGGGCTGCATGAAGAAGTTTGTTTACTTCAGCTTGGAGATGAGAGACTGGAAGCTGGTTGGAACGCTCAATGGTGAGGTATGTGCATGAGGCGCGACCTGGTGGAAGTGTTGCCACTGTTTACGAGATATTGAATCAGCAATTTCATTACATTTTGTATTTATGTATACTGCCCTGAACAACAAGTTGTTCAACATACATTTTATTATGAAAGGACGGATCAAACTCATCACTCTTTTTGATTTGGATGTTTGCTTGTTGAGGATAGTGACCAGTGCCTGGTTATCAATGTGAAACAGTACTTTCCTATTTTCAAGATTTCTCCCCAATAGACTTATGGCTAATACCACTGGGATGAACTCAAGTGTTGTCATGTCTGAAAGGATGTCTGTTCTATCCCAACCCGAAGGCCAAGGAAAGTAGCACCATTCCCTTTGAAAGTATGCCCCACAGCCCAGGTCCTTAGCACCTGAGCTGTCTGTAAACAAGTCTAGCACTAAGTTGGAAGACCAATCCGACTCACAAAAGTACACTTTCCCGTTAAACTCTTGCAAAATGTTAACCATAAGTGCATATCTTCCTTCATTTCTTGATTCAATTTCACTGAGTGGTGTGGCTGCCGCACACCAATGGTTGCATCATGCATTCGCCTAACAAAAGCCATACCTGTGAAATTGAGCTGTATATGCCGCTGTGGAATCTGCAGATTTTGTTGGTCCTCTGTACCCTGCAGCGGGGCCGGTAAACTTAACTGGGAATGAGAAGGGTACTGTGGGATCTCCATCGATTGACGACTTTTATCCTTGTCAGGTTGTGGGTCAGGCGGTGGCATGGCTTAGCCGTCTTGCCGTCTCCCCCTTTTGGGTGGTTGGTCGGATGTCTGTCGTTTGCGAGGCATGCCAGTTGACCACCTTGTGAAATGATTCCCTCAATGAAAATTCAACTCATTTAAATCATATACATGTACCTACATATATTGGTAAATGAAGATCGAATAATACAGATCTCTAGCTTTTCGGTCTGGGGTAATGGATATTGGTTATAGGAAAGAATTGACCGAAATCCCGTAACTGCTAGCGGCTATGCATTTAGTTTGTAAATCAACTTAACAGATATAAGATAATTTCTAGTCCATGTAACTGCACCAGGGTATTGACTAGGCATGCAAAGGTAAAAAATACTCAACGTGTTATCCATGAAAACCCCAGTACCTAAAAATTTCGCATCTCGATCCCGATTTGAATTTATGACGTCAGTCGCCAAGTCATGCGAGTGTAGCTCGCGCGTAAATATATTATGACCACGATATAACCATTACATTGTACAGAAATTTCAGTCTGACTAAAGCCAGTCGCTACCAATTGCTTCTTGTAGGGATAATTTTATAATTAATGTATCTGTAATAGTTTGCATGCGAACCAAAGGAATTAATAAATTCCTTTTGATTTGTACCATACCCCCCCCCCCCCCCCCCCGATTAAAATTGGTATTCAATCATAAAAATAATTAATTCGAATCGTTTTCCATTGTACGTACTTTTCACTGTATCAAAATGTCTAGAAAATTTAACAATCAATGTTTGATCAATTAAAAAAAAATTCAAAAATGTAATGAGGAAACCAACATGGCCGGTGATCAGAGACACATGTAAAATTAGACAAACAATCCGATGCCATCGTTACATCTTATGCACTAAAATGTGACAAATATATCAATTAAACACAATAAACAACTGTGCTAAACCAAATTTGAGGTTTTGTGCATTTAAAAATTCAGATATTAAATACAAATTCTTATGAAATTGGGGAACACCGACCTGTGTGTTGCAGTTATAAATGGAAAAGGTTGATTTAATCCGGGGCACTTAATTTATATATGCCCAAGGGAAGTAATTGTAGAACAATGAAAGACAACTCAAATGTTTTGCAGCCCTTCGATAACAGCATCTTATGTGAACATGCGTATCACATAGATGCCAAATTATGTTTAATGCAGGTGTAGATACATCAAAATTCCAGGCACATTCGTGCAGAATGGTCTCGTCAAGTAGAGCTCATAGTACAGGGATACCTCTGGAGGAAATTCTTTTAAAAGCAGATTGGTCAAACGCGAGAACATTTAGAACATATTATTTACGTAATACTCCATCTGATATGTCATATACACGTAATGTTTTGAATATGGTGAGTTTTATGTTCCGCTTTAAACATGCATTATTATATCTCACGAAAATATTTGAAATATAATTGAAGATTTTATGAGGGCGCGAAGCGCCCGAAATGAAATATAAATTATATGAGACCGTTTATTTGGTGCAGTGGGAGATATGGTTATAATCTGTGTTTATTCTTAATTACTATTACTTAATACTGGAGTGATAATTTGTACCGTATCTGTTGTAGGAGGATGACTCTGTGCCATAAAACGCCAGGACATCTGTACGTTATTGTCTGCAATGGTGGTCTTTTAATTATGCTGTATCTGGACTTACACATATAGAATGGAAATGGACATATTGATGAACTGCTAAACAATTCTGTTTAAAGTATTCCTTTTGTGGAGTGTATAAGAAATTTTAGGTTTATTTTGCTGCTTTGAATAATTTTTGTGTATTTACTATAAAGTGTGTCAAAATATCATTTTGAAGTTATTTTTTGTTTAGCTCGCATTCAAGTTCAAGTTCATTTTATTCACTCAAACCACATTATACATGGTACATGAGGTACATTAAGTAAACATACATTTGAGTAAGAATAAGGTCAGAGTATGTACAAATATACATGTATTGAAAAAGTATTTACAAAATATATTGAGGAGGACAGTAGTATAACGCCCCCCGATGGCCGGGTCAACTGAGTGCAGTTTTGAGTGCGGTCCGATAGGCGGTTCAACTGAGTGCAGTTTTGAGTGTAGTTTGGAGTGCGGGGTTTTATAGACGGGTCAAGCAGTTGGCCAGGTGGCCGGGGCCACCTGGCGCGGTCAAGCGGGGTTGGTGCGGTCAAGCTGGGGAGGTGGGGGGAGGTGGCGCTGTGTAGCAGGCGAGGTGTGGGGGGATAGAGTGTGAGCGTTTTGTATTCCTGGTGTATTCCTTTATGTGAAATTTTCAAATAAAGAAGAACAATTAAAAGTTTACACATTTATTCAATGAACAATTTGCACATAATTTACTGGTCCGTAGTATTGCATCATGTCTAGAAAAATAGATAGGCGAGAGGTTTCGTTTTCATTTCTCGGAAACGCTGGTATTGTGTAAACTATCGGGAAGTTTTTTTTAAAAATTCGATTCACAATGTAAATAGTTTACACATTTATTCAATGAAACACATTTATCAAATGAACAATATGCACACATAATTTACTGACTCGTAGTATTGCATCATATCTAGAAAAATAGATCGGGTTAGGTCGCGGAAACGTAGGTATTGCGTAAACAATGAACTCGACTATTTGGTAGTTTTTTTAAATAAGCGATAAATATATAGTGGGGAGTAGGTGTTATTTAGCGTATAAGTGGTAGTATGTGGCGTATAGGTGATGATATGTGGTGTTAATGGAAATGTGGGTGGTAGTATGGTGGTGATACATGCAAACTAAAAACGGTAGATCAATCTCTTTCATTAATATTGTCATGCTAAGAAATGCAAAACTGAGGACCTATATAGGATGTGGTGTGAGTAATGTTAATGAAAATTAGGTGATGGCATCTGGTATGCCAGTAGTGGTGTACATGTGGTGGTATGGGTTGTATAGGTAGTGGTATGTGGTGTTTGAGTGGTGTATAGGTGGTGGTATGTGGTGTATGAGTGGTGGTATGTGGTGTATAGGTGGTGGTATGTGGTGTTAATGGAAATGTGAGTGGTGGTATGGTGGTATTCATGGAAATATGCATGGTAGTATGATGGTAATACATGCAAAGTAATAACGGTAGATCTATCTCTTTCGTTGATATTGCTATGCTAAGAAATGCAAAACTATATAGGTAGTTTTGTGAGTAATGTTAAAGAAGATGTAAGTGATGGCATCTGGTGTGCCAGTAGTGGTGTACCGGTGGTGGTATGGATTGTATAGGTGGTGGTATGTGGTGTATAGGTGGTGGTAAAAGGTGTGTGAGTGGTGGTATGTGGTGTATAGGTGGTGGTATGTGGTGTTAATGGAAATGTGAGTGGTGGTATGGTGGTGTTAATGGAAATATGCATGATAGTATGATGGTAATACATGCAAACTATTAACGGTAGATCTCTTTCGTTGATATTGCTATGCTAAGAAATGCAAAACTATATAGGTAGTGGTGTGAGTAATGTTAAAGAAGATGTAAGTGATGGCATCTGATGTGGCAGTAGTGGTGTACAGGTGGTGGAATGTGGTGTACAGGTGGTGGTATGTGGTGTATAGGTGGTGGTAAGTGGTGTGTGAGTGGTGGTATGTGGTGTATAGGTGGTGTTAATGGAAATGTGAGTGATAGTATGGTGGTGTTAATGGAAATGTGCTTGGTAGTATGATGGTGATACCTGCAATTTAATAACGGTAGATCTATCTCTTTCGTTGATATTAATATGTAAAACTATCAATTCTCATACCTGTATAGGTAGTGGTGTGATTGGTGTAGAAAAAAAAGTGTTAGAACACAAGTGTTAGCATCTGATGTGGCATTAGCTGTGTGTAAATGGTGTTTATGGAAATGTGAATGGTGGTACGTGGTGTATAAGTGGTGGTATGTGGTGTTAATGAAAATAAGGGTTGTGGTATGTGGTGTTAACGAAAGTGTAGGTAAGGTGTAGGTAAGGTGTGTGTGATGTTAACGAAAGTGTGGATGGTAGTAGTTGGTTGGTTATTTCACGTCTCCCGAGAAATGTTCACCCTTATATACACCACTTGTGGATGAAGTCCTATGCTTAATGGTTATTAAGTGCATATTGTTCATTTGATAAATGTGTTTCATTGAATAAATGTGTAAACTATTTACATTGTGAATCGAATTTTTAAAAAACTTCCCAATAGCTGAGTTCATTGTTTACACAATACCAGCGTTTCCGAGAAATGAAAACGAAACCTCTCGCCTATCTATTTTTCTAGACATGATGCAATACTACGGACCAGTAAATTATGTGCAAATTGTTCATTGAATAAATGTGTAAACTTTTAATTGTTCTTCTTTATTTGAAAATTTCACATAAAGGAATACACCAGGAATACAAAACGCTCACACTCTATCCCCCCACACCTCGCCTGCTACACAGCGCCACCTCCCCCCACCTCCCCAGCTTGACCGCACCAACCCCGCTTGACCGCGCCAGGTGGCCCCAGCCACCTGGCCAACTGCTTGACCCGTCTATAAAACCCCGCACTCCAAACTACACTCAAAACTGCACTCAGTTGAACCGCCTATCGGACCGCACTCAAAACTGCACTCAGTTGACCCGGCCATCGGGGGGCGTTATACTACTGAGGACAGACTAACTCATAGGTTTTTGAGATAAACATACAGAGTTTTTTTTTAAGTGTTTTAACCTTACTGGTTGACATAATTTCATGAAATTTAATAACATTAGGTCTTGTGTAATACCTCCTGTGTAGGTATTCTTTTCTAATATTTGACAAAGCACTGCATTCTAATATATAATGGAATTCGTCTGCAATTTTCGATTCGTTACACAAAACACAAAATCTTTCATTATATGGAATACTAATCCATCTACCAGTCTCTATAGGGAGGCGGTGATTTAACTTCATTAAAATATTAAACAATTCTCTGCTTGATAACACATAATCCACAGTGCTTCTGTTTTTACAGGTAAAAGCTCCAACACCTTCATCGTTACCCACACGACTGTTTACAATATATAGATTATTATTCATACACAATTCTATCAATTTATAACCAAAATTATTAGTTGAGGTATCCTGCACTGTTCTGACTGCGGGGATATAGATATTGTCAAAAAATGATAAAATATCAATATTTTCAATTTCAACAGAATTACATTGTATGATATTTGTTAAAAAATCATCCACTTCAACAAAATCATTTCATTTTCCAATTCTCGAGTTCAAATCTCCCATCAAACATACATATTTACACTCTCTACTTATATTGATTAATTCATGTTCAATCTCAACATAACAATCAGGAGATGAGTATTTACTTCCTTCAGGAGGGATGTATACAGCACCGAAATAAATATCTTCATCAATATTAAACCGTGATTTGTTCATTTTAAGCCAGGATACATATTTACAATTAATTACTGTGACATACTTCTCAAGTGAATCTCTAAACAGCAAAGCAATGCCACCGGATCTAACTTTTGATAGTCTACATCTATTCTTAAGAAAAACTGAAAAACCAGGTACTGAAGAACATACGTATCATCAGTTTTAGTTTCTGTCAAACATATAACATCAAATGAAGATAAAAACTCAACAAATTTATTATATTGTAGTCTTCTATTAACTCTGCAGACATTTAAAGACAAGAAGGAGAGTTTATTATTCGGGTTCTCTGACGTCTGTTCTCCTGCGAGTCCCGTTTCGAGATCGGTGAACTATTGAAAGTCATTGAATATATCTATCGAGCGTAAAGGGTTCACCTGAGGCATGCGCAGTGGGTTTCATACCTGAGTAGTTTTTATCTAACCATAGGTAGCTTTCGTTTCTAAAAATACACGTTTTGTTATTTTCTGATTTGTTTACGTATTGCGCATGTCCCAAAACATACATATTAAGTACTTCCGTAGAAGCATGATTAGGTAAAAGAAATTTTTATGTGCTGCGCTACTGCTGCATTATAACTTATATTGACAAACAAGAACACAAAAAGCTATATGAATGCATTTCAATTATGTGTTTGCGGTATGTGGATCATGCATCTGTACACTAATTTATGGAAGATTCACCAAATTCAACAAATCAAAATCTGGTGCATGGATCTGCGGTGCTGTACTATTTCAAACAGGAGCCAGCATGAACTGACAAGTAAGTCAAGATGTCTGTGTAGAAATGGGCTTTGTTTTACTTCTGACAAGGTCTGATTGACCTCTTAGGGATTCTGTAAATGGCACTTGAATATGTAGTATTAAGAAAAACGAAAATCCCAAGTTTGCATTAATGTCCAGGAATTTTATCAAATATGTGTCCAGGCAGCCGGGTTTTCCCTACTCTTAATTTTTCATTCTAATTTTCAGTGTGGAAAGTAAATATAAATCGTTAAAAACTCATTCTCAAACAAGCGATGCTGATCTGTCTTCATTCGCTTATTGTTTTTGCATTAAAAACTTGATTTTAAAGATACTGATATATTAGGTATTGTGCACGTAATGGAAAGAAATCCCAACAACCCTTTTTGTTGAAAGCGCATTTTTCGTCACGGTTGTTTAACGCATTCTTCAATTTTGAAATGAATATAAAATGCATCTGTTATGTGCTTTTATACTTGATTGACACCTGCCACCGATATGATTTCTTAACGGTCGATGCAAGGGCAGTGGAAAGCCGAAACGTTTCCCTGTGAGAAAAAGGGCACCTATTAAAACTTCAATGAGCATAAAGATGTTATCAATGACATTAAATGATTCATTAACACACCTTTTTGCAAAGCAAATGCACATGTACATAGAAGCAAAATTATCAATCTGGTGCGTAACGAACGGTTTTCTTTGCAAAACGAAAAATTCATAAAAACAAGAAAAACCGCTTATACACGGCAAGTGACTATGTGTTCAACAAATAGTGTTATTTTGCAAATAAATGAGGAAACAATCAAGATAAACGATTTCTCACCATTATACACATATTGAAATCACGATACATAAACGCGTGCTGGCTTAAGGAACGGACGTGTAAACAGTGGTCGGTTGGCGCCCATTGAATTCATTCTTATGCCTCCTATGAGAAGAATGAGTCCAAGCAGTGAAAATAACCCAACACTGTAATGCAGTTTTGTCGAATATGTCATTTATTGAATGACATAAGGTAAATTGTTAAGTAAAATGTATAACAAATCATTAAAGGGGATCACCAGAATAAACAATACCTGCTGAAACATGTACATAGGTGTCAGGTAAGGTGTGATCCCCCTTTGAGACTGACTAGAAAATTACATGTAGTGAAAGTACAAATACAAGTTATAGAGTACATGGAAAATGCATACAATATAAAAACTACCGTCCTGTTTCGAATCTGCTTTTACATCTAAGATCCTGGAAAAGGTAGGCGAAAAGCGATTTGAAAAGCACTTGTGTTTGAACGCTCTTCATTATAATTTACAATCAGCATATCGTGCTAGTCATTCAACCGAAACAGCTTTGTTACGGGTCCACCATGACATTGCAACAGCACTTGATAGCAACTGTTGTGTTGTTCTTTTAATGCTCGATTTTTCCGCTGCTTTTGACGTTATTGATCATCCCATTTTCATGGAACGGCTTGAATATTCCTATGACATAACGGGATCAGCTCTACTCTGGATGAAGTCCTATTTAAGTGACCGGACTCAGCATGTTGCAATTGGTTCAGTTGAGTCAGATAAAATGACACTTAAATACGGCGTGCCACAAGGATCCGTATTAGATCCGAAACTATATTGCATGTTTGCAAAACCAATTAGTGAAATATGTCGACGCCACAATTTTAGCTACCACACCTACGCTGATGACAATCAAGTTCATCTAGTGATCAAGCCGCTCGATAACTGGAACAATATATCCAGACGCCTTGAGGCTTGCTTGTCAGATATAAGTGTGTGGATGAGCTCAAATATGTTAAAATTAAACCAGGACAAAACCGAACTTATCGTGTTTGCGCCTCGACATCGAGTGAAAGAACTAAAAGATTGTCATCTTTCGTTTGATGGATCCGTTGTGCATGATGTTTCGTTTGTTAAAAACCTGGGTGTATTTTTTGACAGAACACTAAGCATGCGAAAGCAGACAACTGCTATATCAAAGGCATGCTTTTTTCAGATCCGAACCATTGGACGCATAAGACCATTCATTACTGAAGACGCCTGCAAGACTTTGGTCAGTTCGCTAGTGACTTCGCGTTTAGACTATGGAAACGCCCTTTTCTATGGTGTTAATTCTGACATAGTGTGAAAGTTACAGCGTGTGCAGAATTCAGCAGCACGGCTGATTACAGTGTACCAGAACTAAGAAAAATGAGCACATAACACCAGTTTTAGTGAAACTCCATTGGCTTCCAGTACATTTCAGGGTTCAGTACAAACTGTTAATGTACACATTTAAAGCTCTCCACGGTCTTGCACCTGTCTACCTTGAAGAACTGGTCAGTCCATACAATCCATCAAGGTCTTTACGATCCGAAAACGCAATGCTTATTCAAACACCAAGAGTTAAGACCAAAACGTATGGCGACAGGTTTGACAAAGCAACCGCCACACTCTGGAATAACCTTCCAAGTTACATCCGCAACGAAAATTCTTTCGAACTTTTCAAGAAAAATTTAAAAACTTACTTCTTCAGACTTGCTTATCACGATTTTATGTAAGCCATTTCCAGTGACAGTATTAATATTCTTTTTTATGAAACTTTTTTGTATGTATTTTCTGTAGTTTAATCATGATTTTGTGTAAGCCAGTGCTAGAATTCATATTCTTTTAATGAAACGAATATTATTTTTTTTACACTGTTTTAGAAATGTTAAATTTTTAATTGTAGTTTATTGTTGTTTTAATGTAAAGCGCTTAGAATAATTTTCTTTTATTATATAATGCGCTATATAAATACCGTAAATAATAATAATATACATAAATGAATTAATCATTGGAGGCGTCCAAAAATTGCACCTAGTAACAAAAGCAATTCTTTATAAAAGAAACAGTATTTGGAAAGGTTGGTTGGTGGGTTTTATTTTCACAACACAAAAACAGGCTTTGGAAAAGGGATGCTTACTCCTCCTAGGCACCTGATCCCACCTCTGGTGTGTCCAGGGGTCCATGTTTGCCCAATGATATTTTGTATTGCTTGTAGGAGTTATGAGATTGATCACTGTTCGTTATCTTCACCTTTCACGCTATCTATACAAAGAATTTAATTGGCTCAATAATCCGTTACTATCTGACGGTGTAAAAATTGACAAAATAGCGGCATAAATTGAATTATCTGATGATAATATTGTTTTAAGTCACTGAGTTTTGTGATGTACGTACATTTTGTAGTAATGTGACATTTGTATGTCTTTATTCAATGGTTTTTGAAATTTATTGAGAAACTTGATTCCACAAGTTTTATTTGTCTTTCTTAAATTTGGTAAGGCCTGTTAATGTAAGGCTTGTTAAAAGAAATGTGATAGAATTCAGATATTTTCACCCCCCCCAAAACCCCCCCCCCCAACAAATATTTCATAAAAGTAGCAATATTTATTCATAATCTATTGATTACAACGTATGCAATGTTATCAAAATCATTAATGCTATTATAATCATTAGCCATACCCTTTTCTTGTAAAGCAGTTGTTAAATGGTAGAATGAACAGGTAACCTTTGTTAATGCAAGGTGAAGATAACGAACAGTGATCAATCTCATAACTCCTACAAGCAATACAAAATAGATAGGTGGGCAAACACGGACCCCTGGACACACCAGAGGTGGGATCAGGTGCCTAGGAGGAGTAAGCATCCCCTGTTGACCAGTCACACCCGCTGTGAGCCCCATATCCTGATCAGGTAAACGGAGTTATCCCCAGTCAAAATCAGTGTGCCAAGAACGGCTTAACAAACGGTATGAAACACGTCAGACAGCATTTGACCCAATGCGAGGTTGTATTGACGAACTAGATCGTTATAACGACCATAGAATTTGCGAAATGCTGACTTCAATCGAGACTGTTGAAATCCCTGTACCATCAACTTGTTTGTCAGTAGCTTACCTCGATTTAAAAACTGACTATACTCAGAACAAGCTCTTGCATATCGAATCAGTTGAGATATATAAACACCATATGCAGGTGATAATGGAATATTGCTACATAAATGTGGGAAGTTGACGATGGAGAAGCTGAAACCATCCCGTTTGTCATACAGTTGAGTTGTCAGTTTGCCGTTAATGTCTACTTTCAATAAAATATCTAAGTATGAAGCAGGAGTGGACGACTCTGTGGTGTCCTTTATTTCGAGCTCACAGGGATATATCAAATCGACATATGAATGAAAGCTATCATTGCTAATAGACAAAACGTCATCGATATATCTAAAAGTTGAATTGAAGGTCACAGCGAGAGATTTTTTCTTCTCACGTAGAAGTTTTTGAATAAATTCTGCTTCATATGAATATAAAAACAGGTCAGCTAACAAAGGAGCACAATTTGTGCCCATGGGAATTCCAACAGACTGTTGGAAGACCTGATCACCAAAGACCACGAAGATATTGTCAATGAGGAACTCTAGCATACTTTTTATTTCAACTTCAGAGTACTTGCGCTTGGAATCAGAGTATTGTTTAACAAAGTAAGTAATGTGAATTAATCGACAGCCAAAAATGACACCTAGGGAAATGAAAAAGGAATAGACAAATAATGTCAAGTTTTTTTTTTATTTCCTTAAAATATCGATAAACTAACTTTATAGACCTACATGTATTTAAACATCTTTGGTGTCACGATAAGAAGACAATAATCACAATTAATCTCAAAAGACATTATGCTATCAAGCGACGTAGGAATTTGACGTAAAATGATCCGTTTGAGCACTAAAATTTACAAAATCAAATAACCTATCAAAACTCAAACCTTTGTATCATATTCGGGTGTTTAATTTTCGCACAAAATCTCACTAAATTTGATTTATGATTAAAACTGTAAAAAGTTCTCTTTCTGTAGCCTTCAACTCGATGTTTAAATATATCAACGACGTTTAATCGATTTTAATCGTTTTCATTCATGAAAAGTGAAGATAACGAACAGTGATTAATCTCATAACACCTATAAACAATACAAAATAGAGAGTTGGACAAACAAGGACCCCCGGATATACCAGAGGTAGGATCAATTGCCTAGTAGAAGTAAGCGTCCCCTGTCGACCGGTCAAACCCGCCATGAGCCCTAAATTTTGATCAGGTAAACGCAGTTATCCGCAGTAAAAATCAGTTTATCAAGAACGGCCTAACAATCGGTATCTAACAAATCAGACAAATTTGACCCAATAATAGGGTGTATCCGCAAACTAGATTGTTATATCGACATTAGAATTTGCAAAATGCTGACTTTAAAAGAGACTGTTAAAACCCCTGCACCATCAACTTGTTTGTCAGTTACCTACCTTATCTGTCGATTAAATATATCCCATTGAATTCGAAACAAAAGACACAACAAAATCTTCCACATCTGCTTCGTACTTAGATATTTTATTGAACATAGATATTAACGGCAAACTAACAACGATGGATTCAACTAATATATTTCTTCAAATCACTTGTAGCAAATCTTTTCATATATCTATCTCCTTGAGTAGCCTGTGTCGCGGATGGTTCGCTTGCCTTATATATGGAAACCTAATTGGACAATAGTTAATGTCAATGGTGTGCTTACTATGTCAGAAATCAATGGAATGTCCAGTACACACTTTGCAATGCGTATTTTGGGTCCAATTATTTCCATTTATAGCCTTAAAGAGGTTGGCTTCTGAGATTTGGAGTAATGTAATTTTTTTTTTTTTTTTAGAAAAAAGTATTTCTGATTTATATAGCAAAGGAGAATTAGAAATTAAATACAAACTGGGGTCACAATTCTTGTTATTAACCTACATTGTTCTAAATATGACCCTTTTGGATTTAAAAATTGACCCAATATCTATTCAATTAAACTTGATTTCTCTGTTGGTGTCAATATAGCATAAGCAGCACAAATCAATCATCACATAAAATAGCTACATAATCATTTCTTCATACAATACAGATATAAAAAAGCACTAGCAATGGAAATGAACAATGATGATTTTGTACTTGATATACGAAAAAATTAATGAAATCAAATTTGAGAGTTCAAAAGGACATATAAGGAGTAATGTCAATTTCCAAAATGTCACATAATTTTCAAGGTCTTATCTTAGAATTCGAAATGCAACTTAAAAAAGTGGGGGTAGAGATCAAATTTTTAAATTGTTGGTGAAAATACTGAATTTTTATACAAAATTCGCAGTAAATTAATTAAAACTTTTTTTTTAAAAGAGTAGGTATTGTGTTATCAAAATATATCAACCAAATTAATAAAGTGGAAAATTTGAACTAGTTCTATGTCTCAGCTACGTGTATCATGAATTATAAAACTGAAATAGAGGTATATAATTATAGAAATAGAAGATACATATAATCGTATTGGATGAAACAGAAACTGTATAATCATGCATATTTAGACCCTATTTTAAATCAATAAATCCTTCCGCCAAAAAATATAATCCCTGCCAACCCTTTCAAAATCTAAATTGACATAAGGATTTTCGCCTGGATATGTTTTAGCATTAGATGTGCAATATATTTGCAGCAATAGGATCAGTATTGAGCCAGAAAATATTTAGTTGTAGCATCATGTGCAGTTGTGCTCAAACGCTCAGGAGCTAACCTCCTTAATCCATCCCACTGGCTTTCTGTCTATAGTGAATGGGAAACAAGAGTCTCACAGGCCTTATCTGTCAACTGAGTATTAATTAAAAGTATCATTAGCCCTAAAATTATGAAATCTAGAAGAAAATTCCTCTTCTGCATATCTAACCTAAATTTTAATATTCAGCAACAGTATAAAACAAGATGTGTTCTTAAAAGATAATTATCCCCCGAAAGTGCCTGTACTGATAAAGAACTTTAAAATATGAAAAGATGAAGAACAGTGATCATGTCTCACTTGTTCCAAATATGCTACATACTAGATTTGAAAAAGAATTGGAAGAGTAGATATCAAGAAGTTAAAAACGTTAAATTTGTAGCACACGATCGACGATTGACGACGACCTAAAATCTTATATCCTTTCTCTTTTACTTTACTTCATTGTCTTGTGAAACATCCAAGCACAATACACTGAATAACCTCGGTTTGTTGCCAATATAAACATGAAAAGGTGACAATAACGAAGAGCGACCAATCTTTTAACTCATATAAAAATACAAAGCGTAGAATAATGCAAACACCAAAGGTGGGATTTGGGGATCAGGAGGAGTAAGCATATCCTGTCGAGCGGTCACACAGTTTAAAACATTCAATGGAAACACAATCACGTAATTTTTTTTCCCCCTTTCAATATCTTTTATTTCTAGCTAACATACATTTGATATTTGGGGGTAATGTCTCCGCAGAGACCCCCGAATAATCCTCACCTAGGGTGCCAGGGGCTCCATGGATTGGATATATGTATATATATGTGTTAACTATACATGTATGCATATTTAAGAAATATATCTACATGATATCAAACAGTATAGTTGATAATATTGTTTTTCTTTTACAATTAAAGATTTACATGCTAGATAGCAATATTTTTCAACTAAAAAAAAGCAAAGTATATTTAGGTGTCAAAATTATATCAGTATGCAAAATCTAATCTACTTAATACATATAAAGCAATGATTGATCCATATTGTTGCAGGGGAGACACAATCACAAACAGTTCACCACTCCCCTAACAACAAGTACTGAGGAACAGGTCACCCTCAAGTACTGTTAGAATGCTATTGTTGGAAACTGAATATCAGATACATAGTACATACAGATTATTGCAATACATGTGTTATAATATAAAGCATTAAAGTAACAAAGAAAGTCTCTCAAATAATTTGTGATCTAGGAAATCGTACTTTGATTTTCTTAATGTTAAGTATGTTCTATAACAGTCTAATTTAACCTGTATCCACAGATTATTCACACTTTCAGTTTTGTTTTCAAGTCTTAACATCATTTTACTTTTGTAAATTCTGAAAGCAATATATGAAATCACAAAGTTAAATGTATGTACTTTAGGATTATCTTCATGAAAAAAGCCGAAAACAATATGTTTCCATCGAATGTCAATTTCAAGCACCATTTCAACAGTATTCCATATCTGTCTGACATTTTGACATTTAAAAATTAAATGTGCATTGTTTTCAATGACATCAGCACAAAATGTACAGTTTCTATGAACATCTTTTTTCCATTTGCTAAGTAGATAACGGTTGCATAAAAGATTGTGCAAAAGTTTGTAGTTAAATTCAGCAACATTTTTATCAACAACTTTACATACATTATTTCTATAAATATTAGTCCAGTCTGATTTTTCCAACATAAAAGTCTTTTCCCACATACTTTCCATATATGATCTTTGAAACTTGTCATCAACAAAAATGTCGTAAAAGAATTTGCAAGATTTGCCAATTATAGATTCAATTTTTCCATTTTTAAATAAAAACACGTTTTCTTTTTCTATATGGTATTCTGTCTTATGACTTATTTTATTAAAAACATTTCTTAGTATTTTATATTCACACAACCAGTTATGTTTGTTTGTAAGATTTGAAAAATCAGTAATATCCTTGAATCCAATTTCATTAAACAGATCATCTACTTTTAAAACACCACTTTTCATCCAATTTGTAAAACAAAGTGTCTCATTTTTATAAGTAAATCTTTTATTTTTCCAAATATTTTGGGAAAATTGTAATGTTGTCGAATTGCCCTTAGCTTCATTGAAATATGTAATAATTTCTCTATAAAAATAGGGTATGTATTTATGTAACATTCCACTTTCACTCAAAAATGAGTCGTTTGTCTTTAATAGATAGTAAATATCATATTGATTCCTTTGACAGAAACTCTGGAAAAAGTCTTTTAATTTATGGTTACACGATATTATTTTTGGGATCCATGATGCTTTAAGCGCTTTGAATTTGGATTTTAAGTCAACTATGTGTATTCCTCCTTTTAGTTTATCTCCTATCAAGGTGTTTCTTTTAATCCTGTCTTTCTTATTCCAAATGAAATTAAATATTATTTTATTTATTTCTTTGATAAATTCATCACCAGGAGTTGGTAATAAAGTTGCTGCATATACTAATTTTGATATTGCCAAAGAGTTTATTATGCAGCATTTTCCAAATATTGTAAGTTTTCTGGTTCTCCATGAATCTAATAATTTTTCTATATCTCTTTGATACCGTATCCATTTTTTTTCAAAACACTCTTCTTTACTATGACCAATGTGGATACCTAATGCTTTAATTGAATTTTCATTTACTTTCAGATTAAGAATTTCTTTTTTTTTGTTCCTTTAAGCTTTCCTAATAATAAACATTCTGTTTTATCTTTATTTAGTTTTAATCCTGAATGTTTACAAAAAATATCAATTGTGTTTAACGCTATTTGTAATGATTTTTCATTCTTAATAGGAATCGTACAGTCGTCAGCATGCTGAACTATTTTTATTTCTTGTTTCATTTCTTTGATCTTAAACCCATTTATATCTTTATTTGATCTAATATTACAGGCAAGGACTTCTGCTACAAAAATAAAAAGCAGGGCAGACAATGGACAACCTTGTCTGATTCCTCTATTCATTTTACACGTTTTAGAAATCCATCCATTATTTTTCACTCTAAAAATAGGGTCTTTGTACATTATTTTTATCCATTGCATAAAACTTGCACCAAAATTAAACTTCTCCAGTGTTTTAAACAAAAAATTCCACTCCACCGAGTCAAAAGCTTTCTCAAAATCACAGAATAACAAAATTTGTGGGTCATTTGAGTTTTCACAATATTCATATATATCAAGGATAGTCCTTGCACTAAATCCAATAAATCTGCCTTTAATATAAGCAGTTTGGTCTTCATTGATTAGATTATCAACTACTTTTTGTAGCCTTCTAGGTAACACGAATGCTAAAATTTTGTAATCTGAATTTGTTAAGCTAATCGGTCGATAATTTTTTATCTTATCTCTTTCTCCCTTTTTATGCAGTAATGATAAAAGTGAGAGCTTTTGTGTAAAGGGCATATTACCAGTTTCAAAAGTGTATTCAAGAGTTGCATAAAAAATGTCTTTAATTTCATTCCAAAAGGTTTTATAGAATTCATTAGGAATTCCATCCATTCCGGGTGATTTATTATCTTTAAGATTCATTACCGCTTCTTTACATTCTTGAAGAGTAAACATTTCATCGCAAAATAATCTTCCATTTTCATCTAATTTTTGTTCAATATTTACTTCATTTAAATAATTTTGTATTTCATTATCATCAATGTGCTTTGATTCATATAGTTTGTCATAAAATGAACATATTTCATTTAAAATATCATCATCATTATAAACACTTTTTGTTTGTTCTGTTACTTTTCTAATCACATTGTCTGATTGATGGTAATTTTCTAATCTGAGAAAATAGGACGTATTTCTTTCTCCCTCTTCTATCCATTTTACTCTAGATCTTATCTGTGCCCCCCTTGATTTTTTGTCATACAGATGAGTTAGTTGATTTTTTCTTTCATATTAATTTCATTTGCAGGTTTATCTTCTATATCCTGTATTTGTTTTTCTAGATCCATGACAGACTTTTTGTAACTTTTTGACAGTGATTTTGAATATGAAATACTTAAGCTACGAATTTCTTGTTTAAGTTGTTCCCAAAGATCATGTACATTTATAGTATTCAAATTTGCTATTTTAACATTATATTTATGAATTAAATCATTAATAATCATTTTATATTTCTTATCGTTCAAAAGACTCGTATTAAGTTTCCAATAACCTTTACCTCTTTCATTTTCATTTACAGTAACAGAGAGTTTAATAGCTTTGTGATCACTTAACCTGATTCCATCAGAATGAGTTCCTGGCACTTGTTGTACACGTATTTTGTGAACTTTAGCTAACATGATTTGACTTAAAAAGATATAATCAATACGACTTATGGGTTTGTTGCTTGAATTACACCACGTAAATCCAGGTTTTAACCCCTGAATTTTTTTCCAAGTATCATTAAGATTGAATTTATTAAAAATTTCTATCAAAATGTTTGTGCTTTTATCTGCAGCCGTAGTTTTATTTTTCCTATCCGTTTTATCAAACACACAATTAAAATCGCCTCCTAGAATTATATTTTCTTCATGTAAGGCATATTTTGAAATATAGGCTTTTAGCTTTTTGAAAAAAGACACTCTTTCCGTTTCTGAATTTGGACTATAAATATTGACAATTGTGTATGCATTATTTTGAAAATTTATATTAAGTAGTAAAATTCTACCATCTTGAGTTTTGTGTACATTTTCTACATCAATATCTACATTGTTAAATAAAACTGAAACACCTCGTGCATGGGGTGAATTCGAAAAAGCATGAAAACATTTGCCGAACCAACGGCTGTTATACTTCGATTGATTCTTCTCAACAAAATGCGTTTCTTGAATTAAAGCTATATGAACATTAGTGTCTCTTAACCAATCGAATTTTTTTTTGTCTTTTTTCATAGCTATTCATCCCTCTAGCATTGAGGGAAATAATGGATAAATCATTCATTACGCTAAAGTTCTAATCTGATTCTCCAGAATTGAGGATTTCATTTTGTGACCGATTTCTACGACTGTGTCGCATTTTGCTGGCATCGGGTGCATTTTTTGTTTTCTTGACCTTTTTGGAAAGCTTGGTAATGATATCACCTAGCGTGTTTTCACCAGGCCAATCAGATTTGTCAGTGTGCGTCGTACCAGTTTTGTTAAGCCCCGATCCCCAGAAATCGTCGTAGGTGGATTCCACGAACAAGGCTTTTGGGGGTGCACTTTTCAAAGCATCGTAAAATTCTTGAACTTGAGCTAGCTTAGCTTCCACGATTTCCTTCATGATGTTGTATTGAGAATCAATGAAATGTTGAGAAGCCAAAATGTTGTTACCGATTTGTTTGGCATCTAAGGCAGTGGGTGCAGCTTGGATAGCCGTCGCGCGTGGAATGTCACCTGAACGCACTGCCTTTACGTACTGATATGCATGCTCCGATGATTTGTGTTCAACACCGAATACTTTGATATCGTAATTTGAAACACCCAATATTTACATTTTCTAATTTTCGATCATATGATGATCCCAAATATTTCAAAGAAAGAAATGCACAACGCCAGTAGTGAGGAAGGACAATTTACACCACAGGGGCAATGCTTATTGACGGAAGAGAAAGAAAACCAGATAAAAGAGAGAACCAACTCCGAATATATGTCCTATCCGAATTGCATTGATAAACTAATGAAAGGATGCAATGGCGCTACCATTCAGTCTTTCTTATTAATGAGATAATCATTATCATTGGGTAGACTACTCTCAAATAAGTGTGGGATTATTATGTCCAAATAATTACACATTGTGAAAACTAATGATAACCAATTAGAACACTATGTATGTACACAGGAGTATCACTCTCAGTCTAAAGTGTAACCATTTTACGATATTGGTGATTTCCGCTCTCGAGAGGACATGGGAGGCACAACGGTAGGACCATCAGAGTCCACACTTGATGGAGAATCAGGTTCACCACCCAACAGCACCATCCTCTCCTCCAAGGGTTGTTCTATGAGAGGCGATATTGTCGGAGGAGTATGTGGATCAGGCGGGTGAAGCGATTTTTTTGTATTAACTGACGATTTGTCTCTACTGCTTGATCTTAGTAGTAGTTGTTTGACTTGATGATCGGCTACAATGTTGGACAGAAGATACTTTATAATATTGAGATACCTTTACACGATATGATGTACGACGGAATTGGGATCCGATGAATTTCCGTCTCTCTCTCTCCATGGACCATCGCATGCAACGACTAAATAACTATCTCTAGCTCATGACTTGTTGTGATCGCAAGTAAGGTAAAACAGATCTCCGATGGCGAAGCTTGGCGGTACGGCAACACGACCAGGCGGTGTCTTTGGTTTCTCGCTGTACGGATGGTTTGTCAGTTCTGCTTTGTGTTGTTGCAGAATAAGCTGTCGGTCCTCGATCGTTAATTGTTGATGTGAGAACTTGTCTTTTTGAGTCAATATTTCTCTTGCGGATAACGCATGTCCTCTGATACGCGAATTCAAGCTAGCAGATAGAAGTGTTAACTCGAGAGTTGTAAGAGAACGACTACACGGATCATTGCGTAGTGTTTGCTCTTGTAGCTCTTTATGACTTTTTCCGCTACTGGATTTGTTTTGGTTCGACCAACTTCAATAATGATACGATGCTGTTTAAGGATTTCATCATTGATTAATGCAGTGAATCCTGGGGTTGGGTCAGTTCTGATAACTGCAAATGAGCCATTAAGGAAAGTCCGTGCTTTTACGTATCCGGTTTTAAATTTTAAACACCGACTAGAAAGTTCCAGTTATAACTTCTTTGTCCGATGTTTGTAGTTTACGAAAACTGTACGAGTCAAATTTAGCATTCAAATGTGAATCTTAGATATATTTACCATGAATTATTATAGTATCAAGTCCGCACTAGTTCCAATGGTACAAAGCAATGTAATATCTACATTGATCTCTAAAAGGCTCATAGCTTGCAATCTAAGCCTGAACAAGTTAAAAATCATACATAGGCGTGACCCTAATAGTGGAATTCAAACTGTTTTTAGTGAGTTTGTGTTTGGTTCAAAGAAACCCAGACTTATAAATCCTCAGAAAATCATCAGCAAAGCTGTTGAATATTTGAACTCTTCTTCACAAGTACTTTCAAGAAACAAAATTATTTGTACATGAGCTTTAGTTGCTAGAATCTACACATATGTTACACTATATTTATTTTTTCTATAAGTATGAGATAACATGTAGGTATTTTTATGTATGATATGATTGATAGCCAAACAAAAAAAGAATAACACACACACCAAAAAAATTGTGAGAAAAAGGAAGGGGATCCCCCCTTCTTGTGTTCTAATTGTGTGGTAGGACACAATTTTCAGTATGTTTTACAGATATATATATTGTCATATTCTGTTAATCTTGATTTTAAGACTGTATTGGCTGTTACAATTTACAATTTTGAAAGTGTGCAAAGAATAATTGTAAAACTTAAATTTAAAAATGGGGGTTTACGTACTTAAGAGACCATTTTGCAAAATATCTCTGGTCAACTATGGTAAAATATGCTTTTTTGTTAACCTTAGATATAATGCTACATATTTTAAAAGAAAAACTGGCATGTAAACAATTTAGATTTTGAGAATTTTTCAAAATTGCGATATTCTGTGATTTTTTTCTGAAGGATGTGAGCAGATTAAACAGCAATTGTGTATGTTTTCAATTGAATATCTTTAAAAATTCTCTCAGTAAATGAATAGCTATTGGTTTTTATATATTTTAGCTTAATATGATGTGCTTTGGTGCATATTTTTAATAAAACATGAGATCATGGATTCTTGTTTTAAAATTTGGCTTTTGCATTTGGGGGTATATGTGCTCTGTAGCACATAGTATAAAAATAAACCCGCAAAGGTATGTCTAATGAGGGTTTTTTTAGTTAGTTTATGAGTTGTTAAAGTTATTTAAATGAAAAAAAACATTTGATTGACAGAAATTTCTAATAGTATTTACCTACCTTAAAAGGTCGTAATTCAACACATAGTTTGATATGGCTTTCGCGGACGGAGTCATGACATTCCGAATTGAGCAAGGTCGCCGCGGTAAAACATGTTACACATTCCCTGATGATCAGTGTGAATTGACGGAGAACGTCAGCAGAAAACCGTTATCCTATTTTTCTGAGGGATCGAATGGGGTTTGTTGTTACATGACATTGGGGGTCTTACGTACTGAAGCACATATGTGACATGAAGAGCTCACAGTCTCATCTAATTTGTGTATATCTAATGCGTAGAAGTACCGATTTACAACAGACTGATGATTAGATGGATTGATGTATAGAAACGTGCAAAAATCTTTAAAACACTCGTGGTACAACATTAACATGAGTGGGATGTTACCTTTCACAATTAAATTTCCATCCTTTGCAATAGACGTAACTTAAAGATATATTTTCACATCTTTGACGTCTAGTTTTCTAGAAGGGCGCATGTCTTGTTTAAGGTGAGCAGTAGTACGACGTAAATCAAGAACATTCTGTCTGGATTGTATTCCAAGCAGACCTGGTAGTGAAGGGCAGTTTGGTAGTTTTATTGATGACACTCTAAACAGAAATCTGTTGAACCACAGAGCTTTCAGTGACACTGACGTAAGTGCAGGTCTGATATGACGGATTGATGCATTCCGGTGCGTTACGACTGACAAAATCAGAAGGAAATATTGCACCTCCAGAACCATGGCGGATAGTAACTCTGTAACGACTAACGGTTACCAAGAATGTCGACACATGTGAGCTGACAGAAAATTCACCTCTACATAACTTTTCAAATGCCTGTGCAGGTATGTTAAGGCAGGTCATGCTCCATGGATGCACATAAACTGCATAATTTTGAAAATTTGTCTTTCACAGAGAGAGGGAGCTGCTAACTTTTAAAAACTATTTTGGTTGTTTACATGAGAACATTTTGTATTATAAGAACATGATAAATATGCGCTTCCGGATGACGTCATTGCATGACTGTTATAAATAGATCACGGATGTACCTTAATAGAAAATATAAAAGTAGCATACTACCACAGGATTTAAATATTGGTCTTACTGGCGATAATGACGGTAAAACACGCACAGTTTATCAGAATTACTGATAGAATCCTACCACTTTCAGTAAATAATAATTATTACACATTTGAACACGAAACCATCTCGCCCATGTTTTGCATTTTGCACTGATGCTATGCAGTTTTCTTTGAACGTTTTCTTAACAGACGAGTGTATCAGTTATTTCCATGTACATTAGTTTATGACCTTTCACACGGTGTATAAAAAGTCTTTAAAAATATATGGCGTAGCGTGCTACTTTTGAGGTTTGATTTTAGTGTGTGACAGAGGAAAATCGGATCGACATGCTAAGTGGAATGTTTTCCCCGTTAAACAAAATTGTCAATGAATGAAATCAACATACCTTTATAATATCAATAAATTCTTAACGTTTCACATATATATCCCATGTCCACATTTGTCGATATTTACACGGCACATTTTTACAAATTGTTTACATGTGTCAACGTCACTCGATGTATAGATATGACGTCATCAGTTTACTTTCATATTGATCAGACAGATATTACACGACAGCAGTATAACATTCCATATTTCTTTGGGTCTTAGTAGCTGCATAAATAAAATTTACATAAAAACAAAATCGGAAATCGATATATACTTGGTGATATACTTATTTCAATTCTGACGTCAAATGGTTTCGCAATTTTATCCCAGTAAAGATTTTCATAACCTGCCTTAACGGACCCACGTGCACGCATGATTTGGTGTCAGATAACACACAGAGATACAAAGTGGCACCAACACCTCTCCTGAAAGCAACATCAGTGACATCAGTGACAATACACAGCTGTCCTTCAGGACGCGGAAGTTTGATATATTTGTGGTCAAAACCTGCAATGCTTCTTTGAAAGAAGCGGTTAGTTCATCAGTCCAAATTACCTTCTCCTTAGAGTTGCAGAACGAAGGCGATATTCATATTCACCTATGATATTCATATTATATTGTGACATTGAAATCGCCCCTAATCTGAATGACTGATGCATCTAAAAATTCCGTTATGTACATAAATAATCTCATTCTACAGAAACAGTGACAAAGTTATTTTCATCTGCTATAAAAAGCAATATGATTTTTTCTGAAATATATTCTAGATATATTTATGCGTTTGAAAGATGCAGGGGCCAAATTACGTCTTGCATATTAATGGTATGATATATATAGGAACGTGGACAACTCCGGTAATTCGCTGATGACTGTTGATATGTTGTTAAATTATAGCAGGTTTAGTTTGAGCATGCGTTTGTTCCCAACACTTTTCATGTAAAGGATTTTTATTTCTTTCTGAGTATATCAATAAATATTCAGCTTGTTACTCGCATGAACCTAAACGTTTGTTCACAAGTAGGACCTCTTGTTGCTTTCCAAATAAAGTGTTACGTGATATTTAACTGATACCATGCGGGAATTTACGTTAGCCCAGTCACAGTCAACATATGGGTAGTATCGTTTCGGTGTTTAACCGTAACAAGTGTAATTATACCTGTAAATTTGAGGTTTAAATTCATCCCATGATGATAGTGCATTTTACTATAGAAGCCCTTACCTAGTTGTGTAGGGACATATATGTCATTCGTACCACAGAAAATAAAAATATTTCCTAATGTGCATTTATAGATAAAGAGATCTGGTTAATATCATATTCATTGCGATCACTTTGTACGCACTACGTGAACATAAGAATATATTTTTCTAAATAATTATCAACTGATATTATTGCATTATATAATAGCTTTATGTAAGTAAATCATCTTTTAAAGTTTTATAGTATTGAGCTTAATTGTTGAAAAGTATTCTGTGTCATCAATTGTCATATAGAAAAAGATGTTTTAAAAACTTGTGATCAATAAGATTTCCACGATAAATATCGCACACAAACTCTTCCGGGTTACGGCTTGTGAGCGTTTGCGTTTCCCCGACGGCCCATAGTATGCCTACTCTTTTTTCGAAAATCAGGGAAACGATAGTTTGCGTGTGAAGGGGTTGTGATCCTTGAGACAGGACACCCTTTCACGTTCCATCCGACGAACATCTGCAAACATGGATAATCTAAAGACACTAAAGGTAATGACCGGAGAAATCTGGCAGGAGATGTTGGAATTAATGTAAATTAAGAAAAATAAGTCATTCAGGAATCACTGGTTAGTCAGATTGCAACTTCGAGTTTAGCAGCGATTGTACAGAAAGATGCAATTGAATCCACACTTGTGGGATCGTTTTAAGACAATGTACCACCATTCAAGGCTGTTGTTTATGAAACTTCGGGTAATTGTTCCATCCCCACTATAAGCTGTAGTGATTATAAGACCAACATCACGAGGTGGTACAACAAGCAATTTCAAGGGATTAGGTAGATATGTGAAGCACTTACGTATAGTATGGGAAGGGCAATGCATATATCAAGACCTAATATTTATTTTGTACATGACCATTTTTATCGAATATTCGAATATCTTCGAATACTGCTATCGAATATTCGAATATGAATTATTGACAGTTTGACATCCCTAACGTATTGCATATCAGCATGTGAAAGCAATAATTGATTTGCCATGTAATGCAATAATTCACTCATGTATACAAATGGAAATCATTAAGTAATTAATGGCGCATCAAAATTTGTAACCCAACAAATCACCAGATAAAATGTTAGTGACTAAAGGTTGCAACGTTATAAACATGATATCATCCATATATGGAAGTTTTTAACTCTACCTATTCTCCTCTCTACATGAATTTTGAAAGAGGCTGTCTTCTGTGTTTTAAACACTTTGAAATCACCTGAACAAAATCAAATATCATATCAAAACTGAAACCTTTGTATCAAATTTGGGTATTTATCTTTCCTACAAAATCTCACTAAAAGATATTGACGATAAAAGATAATCAATGAAAAATTTGCTTGACTTATATGCAAGGTGAAGATAACGAACAGTGATCAATCTCATAACTCCCACAAGCAATACAAATTAGATAGTTGGGCAAACACGGACCCCTGGACACACCAGAGGTGGGATCAGGTGCCTAGGAGGAGTAAGCATCCCCTGTTGACTGGTCACACCCGCCGTGAGCCCCATATCTTGATCAGGTAAACGGAGTTATCCGCAGTCAAAATCAGTGTGCCAAGAACGGCTTAACAATCGGTATGAAACACGTCAGACAGCATTTGACCCAATGCGAGGTTGTATTGACGAACTAGATCGTTATAACGACCATAGAATTTGCGAAATGCTGACTTCAATCGAGACTGTTGAAATCCCTGTACCATCAACTTGTTTGTCAGTAGCTTACCTCGAATAAAAGGTTGGGTAATTGTTACTTTTTCAGACGACTCATTGGCAGATAATATGTGAAAACGTATGATTAGTAAGTAGGTCTATATGTACTTTTTCATCAAATAGGATTATGTTTCTTTTTTTTTTCTTTTTGTGTGGTTTGATCAATAGATATATTATATCTAGATCTAAAGTATATTATAGTTATGAAAAGCATCTCGCTCTCTCTCTCTCTCTCCTGCAAAAGATTTTTACATCATACATATACTTATATGAAAGAATAAGATAAATATGAAATGTAGACAGTATACCTGATGTTATTAAGTTCGTATTTCAAAATGAATATGTTGTGTGAAAATATCCATTTAACCTATTTCTCATCTGTATGCAACCGTGATATATGTGTGAAGTGAAAATTTCGTAAATAAAAAAAATTCAACCGACATTTTCCTCTCACGCATTGACAGTGATCAGGAATTCAGAGAACTATAAAAAGACACTGAATTGAATAAAACATTATAGAAATTAATGAAAAAAGGAATTTTTATTGATCTTTTAAAATTATTTTCGATTGATCGTGATTGAAGAGATTGATATACTCCTGGAGCGATGATTAGACAAATGATTGTTATGTGGATATTTGGATTTGAATCTTCGAATTTTGTAAGTGCCTTGAATTCCCTCTTACGATTAAGTGCAGTATGTCTGATTCGGAGTTTTGTCCTCGTTGTCTGTGTTAATCGGATTTTGACAATAATACTACTTCCAGTTATTTTCTTGAATTGTAAAATATCCTTTTCATGTGATTTATTCTACTTTCCTCAACTCCTGTTATACTATTTCAACAAAGGTTTGGCTCAAATTTGTATTTTTACATATACATCTATCAAACAATCAATATTTGGTTAATACTCTTGATTTTAGTTCTCATTTTTAAATTTCAGTCACGTATTTTGCATTGAGTATGGATTCAGATTTAAAATGTGATCATCTAACTAAACACATATCAATGACCTTTAGAGAATCTATGGCAAGCAAGTATAATCAAAGAACTACTCGGCCAGACTCAGAAAATTTAGATTTAAACGGAAAAACTCGCCAATGCATCACTTGGGAAAAATTACATAGACGTGCTTTTATTTCTAAAAATACACATGTTTTGTTATTTTCTGATTTGTTTACGTATTGCGCATGCCCCAAATATGCATATTGAGTACTTCCGTAGGAGCATGATTAGGTAAAAGAAACTTTTATGTGCTGCGCTACTGCTGCATTATAACTTATATTTACAAACAAGAACACAAAAAGCTATATGAATGCATTTCAATGCTGTACAAATTCAACACATCGAAAACTTGTGGATGGATCTACGGTGCTGTACTATTTCAAACAGGAGCCAGCATGAAATGACAAGTAAGTCAAGATGTCTGTGTAGAAATGGGCTTTGTTTTACCTCTGACAAGGTCCAACTGACCTCTTTGGGATTCTGTACGTGGCACTTGAACTAAGTTTGCTTTAACGTCCGCAAATTTTAATAAATATGTGTTCAGGGATTCGGGTTTTCCCTAGTCCTAGTTTGTCATTCTAATTTTCAATATGGAGAGTAAATATAAATCGTTAAACACTCATTCTCAAACAAGGGATGCTACTCTAGTTAAATAAAATATTGGATTTGATTTGTCTTCATTCGCTTATCTTTATTGCAAAAAAACCAAACAGACTTGTATTAGGTATTTTTCCCGTAATGAAAAGAAATCCCAACAACCCTTTCTGTTGATTGAACAGGGTTTTACGCCGTTTTAGCAATATTTCAGCCATTTTACGGCAGACCTTTCGAAATGGTCGATGCATGGGCAGTGAAAAGCCGAAAAACTTCCTTGTGAGAAAAAATAAGCACCTACTGAAATTTCAATGACCATAAAAATGTTATCAATGGCATTAAATGCTTTATTACCAGACCTTTCTGTAAAAGAAATGTACATGTATTTAAAAAGAAAATTAACATCTAGTGCGTAACGAACGGATTTATTTGCAAAACGAACAATACATGAAAACAAGAGAAACCACTTAATACACGTCAAATGATTTTATGTGTGCAACAAATAGTGTTATTTGACAATACAATCAAGATAAACGATTTCTCATCGTTATACACATATTGAAATCAAAATACATAAACGCGTGCTGGCCTAAGGAACGGACGTGTAAAAAGTCGTCGAGTGGCGCCATTGAATTTTTAAGTCACAGAGTTTTTCGATTCATGTAGGATGACGACTTTTGTATGTCTTTATTCAATGGTTTTTGAGAATTATTTAGGTTTGCACAAGTTTTATTTGCCTTTCTTAAATTTCGTAAGGGTTGTTAATGTAAGGCTTGTTAAAAGAAATGTGATAGAATTCAGAAGGTTCCACAGACAACAAATGACTTCAGTTAAGAGGTCGTTGCTGCTTAGTAAACTTAGCCAACGTATGCTTTATGATGTATGTTATTTAATTAAATATACATAAATTGTGGGGAAAATATGGAACTGCTGTTGTCAAAGGAATGAAAATGAAGTTTTCAATCTTCGATAGTCCAACAAATACTGCATAAAAGTAGCAATATTTATTCATAATTTATTGATTACAAAGTATACTATGTTATTATAATCATTATCCATAACTTTTTCTTGTAAAGCAGTTGTTAGGTGGTGGAATGAACAGGTAACATTTGTTAATGTGAATTCATCGACAGTGAATAATGATACCTAGCGAAACGAAAAAGGAGAAAACAAATGAATGTCATATTTTTTATCACCTTAAAATCTCGATAAATTTTATAGACCTATTCAAACAACGCTGGTGTCACGATAAGCAGACAATAATCAAAGTTAATCTTAAAAGGTATTATGTTATCAAGCGATGTAGGAATTTGACGTAAAATAACCCGTTTGAGCACTAAAATTTACAAAATCAAATAACCTATCAAAACTCAAACCATTGTATCATATTTGGGTGTTTAAGTTTAAAATGTAGCCGAAAGGTTAAAGCGACACGAAAATGTTCTTTTTGAGTCGCTCGTTTGAGAAAGAATTTTAGTCTTGTAATTTGAATCATGTGTATGTTAAAACAAAGTTGATCGAGGATGGTATGATGATCGTCTTTTTAAAGTAATTCCACCTCTCTAGACTTATAGTTTCAATGTGATATGTGATTCTTGATTCTTCAAATAATATATCTTAGTAAAAATAAATATGATAAAATAAGTATGTTGCGGTACTATTTTTTTTTTATCAATTAGAACACATATACCTGTTATCAACGTCAGAAAATAGCAATTTCCTTCAACAATATTATCAAAATTTCACAAAAACTGGTTGAAACGATATAATAGCATTCATAACAATGTCATGCAACTGAGTCTTTGAATAAACACAAAATGTGAAAAATAAAGGAAATCTATCGGATAATGGACTTCATAAATAATTGAATCAAAACAGAGTTATTGCCCTTGGATTCAACATTTTGAAAGATATGGTTGATTATTCATATATAACTTAGACTTTTGAAAGATTTTAAGGTTAACAAGATTTATTATGATGACTATAGAAAAATGCTCCAACAAAGGTTTTGTTCCTATGATGAATAAATCTTATCAAATCATTGACTTTGCGAAATATTTTGACGTCACAGGAGGGTGGAACTACGTTAAACTACACACTTGTGGAGTGAGTGGTAATTTGGGTTTAAAGTCATTTAAATTCTAGAACTGAAAGGGTATTGCACACTCAATGTCAAATTCCAAAAATTACATATTAAAGTCTCTCAAGAGTCTATATTAGGTCCTTTTTTATTTTTGATATATGTCGATGATGTTGCTGAAATATGTCAAACTTATGTAGGCTTTATGCTCATGATATTCTACGCACAAGTACTCTGAAGTTGATATTTATGACAAACGGAATGATTTCAGCTTTTCCATCGTCAACTTCTCATATTTATGTAGCAATATTCCATTATCACCTCCACATGGTGTTTATATCTCTCAACTGATTAGATATCAGTGTCAACATAACATAAACAACATAACTCAATCATTGCATAAAATAGATAGATATATAATCATTTCTTCAAACAATACAGATGTAAAAAAAAAAAAAGTTTAGAAGTAATGATGGAAATAGATAATTGACGTTCTTACACTTCATATACGAGAACTCCATGATATCAAATTTTAGAGTTAAAGAGGGTATATTAGGAGCAATGTCAATTTCTAAAATTTCACATAATTTTCAAGGTTTTATCTTAAAATTCAAAATGGAACTAAATGGTGTTAATTTTCAAATTGTTGGCAAAATTACTGAATTTTTACACACAATTTCGAGTAAATGATTTCAACTTTTTAAAGAATTGGTGTTCTGTTATCAAAATATATCAACCAAATTAAGAGGGTGTCCATTAGGATATTACAGTACCTATACTGGATTCCTAAACTACATAAAAACCTTAACAAACAAAGATACATTGCTGGTTCCAGCAAGTGCTCTACCAAGCCCCATCTTTGCTCCTCACGAAAATATTATCAGCTGTGAAGGAGAAACTTCAAACTTACTGTGCGACTACATATGCCAGAAGTGGTGTTAATCAAATCTGGATTCTAAAAACTTCTAAAGAACTTTTAGTAAATTTGAAATCGCAAAACTTTTCCCAAATCAGTAACATCAAAACGTATGACTTTTTAACACTATACACGATAATTCCTCGCGATAGATTAAAGACTAGACTTTTTGACAACATAGACAATTGCTTCTTCAACAAAAATGGAAAATGCAAATATTCATATCTAGTGATCATTCATCCAAAAACTTACTTTGCTCAACACCACTCTGATTCGACGCACAAGTACTCTGAAGTTGAAATAAAAAGTATGGTAGAGTTCCTCATTGACAATAACTTGGTCTTTGATGATCAGGTCTTCCAACAGTCCGTTGAAATTTCCATGGGCACGAATTGTGCTCCCTTGTTAGCTGACCTGTTTCTATATTCATATGAAGCAGAATTTATTTAAAACCTTCTACGCGAGAAGAAAAAATCTCTCGCTGTGGCCTTCAATTCGACATTTAGATATATCGACGACGTTTTGTCTATTAACAATTATTAGTCAAATGTTGTCTGATGTGTTTCATACCGATTGTTAGGCCCTTCTTGGCACATTGATTTTGACTACGGATAACTCCGTTACCTGATCTGGATATAGGGCTCACGGCGGGTGTGACCGGTCTAGGGGAGATGCTTGCTTCTCCTCGGCCTCTGGTCCCACCTGTGGTGTGTCCATGAGTCCGTGTTTGCCCAACTGTCTATTTTGTATTGCTTATAGGAGTTATGAGATTGATCACTGTTCGTTATCTTCACATTTCATTAGGCAGAGGTTGTCAAATACTATCTCTCAGATTTTCCTGAAACTTTGTACATATTCCTACTGACCAAATAGAAAAGTTTCTATCATGTTTAATTTGGCTTCTACATGGAATAACTACTTTAAGATAATTTTCAGTGAGAAAGGTCACGAAATATTCGAAAAATGTGCTATGTTTGAAAAGCTCTAAAATGTCATATAACAAACAAATAGAGAAAAGCAATATTCTATATGTTAGATATACACTATATGCAATAATTAAGAGGAATTTTGTGTCTATGAATGAATTTAATAATGGTTAAAGTTGCGCATATTTCACATCAATATATTTCACAAGATAATGATAAAAATTTAAGATCTCATAACACACAATACATTGTCTCAAAAGAAATGAATTACATGTATGTATAAACACGGAGTTGAAGAGGTGTATTTGAAGATACAATAATAAATTCAGTGGGAAAAGGAAGGTCTCATGGTGAAAAGTTGCACTGAAATCTCTAAATTTTCAATAAGTGCAAAAAGGTCAACTACTTAAAAGAAGATTGTTGATCTAGAGAAATAGAAATAGACATGAAGTAGATATAACCAATCAATGATTAAAAGATTAAAATTCATGACAAACTACCTGAACCTATGACCATTCAAAAATAAATTTCATGTCTTTGTTAACAGTTTATATAGTAAAGGCATAATAATGCTCATGTAAATCATTATATAAAATTTCACAATGTAGATATTTTTAGGTCATTTCTGTACACAGGATTTGAGATAACAGTCAATTAATTAACACACACATATGAAGTTAAAGTTATCAGTAAAGCAATTGCCAATCATGAAGAATTACATACATTACAAACTTAACATTGGCAGATCCAGAGAGTCTGGGGGTTAGAAAACACCCTCTCCCTTTCTCTAGGACATCGAAGTCGTTTTTTTTTTTTAACATTAACCAAAAATTTCTTGACTCTCTTGTAAAGGATTTCCATTTACATTCCTGAAATAACATGCCAGATTCTATTTCTGCCTACATCAGATTGGCAAAACTTGCTTTAACGCATGTTTACTCTGATGTTGAAATATAAAATGACGAGATATACATAATGTTTGTTGAATTTTATCCACGGAATTGTTTTTTGAAAATTCTCTTTAATTAATGAATAAAGGATTGTCTAGCAATTGATAATGCATCCATTTTTATTGATTCATCGGATATGTTAGATAATTATGTTAGAAATTATGAAAATTGGCACTGAATTTGTATTGATAAATTAACAATAGATACATTTCACAGTATGGAATCTTATTTTGTCAACTCACCACTCTCATTTAATTTATGTCTAATGACATAGCAGTGTTTCTTTTGAATATTGGTTCACAAAAAGGGATAAAATTTGTCACTTCAAAAACCGAGATATGCTGCATCCAAAGATTTAAAGTAGTGGTCATCATTTAACTATCTTTGTCAGCTGCAAAGTGTGTCTGTGAAATATATGTCAATAGATCTAGATTGCAGTGGAGCTATGAGTTCTGCAATTCCCCTTATTACTTCACAAGTCTTTTGTCTGTAGTAATTCTGTGTTCTCTCCAATGCCTCTTCCCATCTTGGACTCGTCTAAGATCTAAAAAAAAAAACCCCAAACAATTCAGCCTAGGTTAAATTTTCTTAAAAGTAGGTCAAACACAAAGGTCAAGGTCACAAGGTCAAAATACTTTGATACCAAAATAAAGGTCTTATCACAAGGGAAAATATGAAATATCAAAGCTCTATTACTCACATGAGCAAATTTCAGACAGACATGACAAAAACAATATGCCCCCACCCTGACTTTAGTCAAGGGGGCATAGAAATAAATTAACACAACTTAGAAATATTTGCATTTTGAAATGATTTAGTGTGGCCCTGCTAACCTTGAAAAGAATTTTGAAAAAGAAATTTCCTGTATATTCCCATATCAGACTTTGATCTCCTCCTCACTCTAGTTCTTGGGCCCCTGAATTTAGCATAATAGAATTTACACTACCTGAAGATCCTTGCATAAATGAATATGACTAATCATTAATGAAGTGGACTTGAGAAGATGATTTTTAAAGATGTTTCCCTATATTTTCCCTTTTATACTTTGATTCTCTATTATAGCGTCATCCTACCCCAGGTCATTACTAACCATTAGAAATACCTTAGTTAAGCATTCTAAACATTAAAAAGGAGGAAATAAAATTTGAAATTTTGCGGCTCAAATCGTGTCGATGTCCCTAAAACAAGGACCACTTTTAGACAAACTTCACGTTTCCATCACTTGTCAGCCATATCTGTTTATCCATGAAACTTTGATAAGGTTCGGACTGGATATTCATTTTTCATCAAAAAAAAAAAAAAAAAAAAAAAAAAAATGAAAATAAATAAATATCCGCGTTTACACAAATGGAGATATTTTCTAAGTAAATACTCTTTTCTGCAAAAATGACAATTTACGAAAGCTTTGGGTCATTTTATATTTTTACGCCAAGGAAGATAACTTAAATATCTGACTTTTTAGCTACTTCTGTCATAAAATGCACAACAACAGCAAGGTTTTCCAGCAATTTTATTGTTTTATCTTAATTATTAAGGGATTTCCTTCAAATATTGTCTATACTTTCTGGACAAATTTTGTTTTATTGATTATTATTTAATTTTCCAAAATGACTGTTTTCTATAGATTATATAGGATCCTCGGATTAATGAAATAGACCAAAATTTGGCACTTTACAATGTTTTTTGTGAAATGTACTTTACATACGATAAAATTGGCGTATAATCTTAAAGGGAACGTAGGGTCAAAAATGAAATTTTGATATGTGAAAACTGGTACCATGCAGACAACAAAATCTAGCATAGAAAAAATAATTGCTGCTGATAACAAGATTTGATATGTCATTTACACTGAAAACTGAGCTGAATGGGAGAATCTCTTATCATGGCGGCTGATGACGTGTATGCGGCAATTCATTACAACTGCTGGCACTATAGCACTAAATGGGTTACAGAATATCTATAATTTAAATGTCGGGAGTTCAAGCGAAATTTTGCACTGTGGTCAAAGGAAAAGGAATACATGTATCTACCTTTTAGCATCCCTGATCTCCCCAAAAACTATGAACATTGTGCAAGAATTGGATACATACCGGTAACCTTGGAAATGAATCTTTTGTTTTTGAACGGCATTTTGAGAAAGATTCTTTTAAAGAGGATATCAGGGTAAGTATAAATTATATTTGCTTTTTACTTGGTAAATACTAATAATTCTTAATGTGTCAATAACCAGAGTTTATTTACAACAAACTTTTGCTTATATAATAATTTTCTAATTTAATCTAATTCAGTTTATTTTAATATCCTTATCCAGTGAACATTTTGTATAGGCTAAATATGAAATATTCAAAGTTAAATTAATATCTAATTAAGTTAAGATATGTGGATACACATCAAAACCTATTAAAAAGAAGATGCAGTTACTAAAATATTTGATGGCAGCAAGCCTAAGAAAATAAGAGAAAATAGGTCAAAAAGATGAGGAAAAGGAAAAGCAGGATATATGTAATACTTTCAAAAATCATCACAGCACTAGCACATTTTGTATTATCCTATTGTTTTTAAAGAAATTGAAAATGTACAAGTAAACAAATGAAGTATAGTACATGTATATATGAAGTATAGTATCTATAATTAATTAGTCATTATGAGTATTTTTCATTTTTCAGCTAATCCATTTTCTTTTGGAAACCTATTGACCAACCTGGACTATTAGCATCTAAGGAAACAGGTAATTTGATGCATTTCTCTATTAAATGATTAACAACGTTTTACAACCAAGGTCATTTCAATTCCCCCTGTGCAGTTAATCTTTCAAATCTTGACATTTACGTGGCAATTACTGCAGGGGTGTAGTGATAATCAACAGATTTGTGCTGTATACAGGTTCACATTGCAAAATTCTCTTGTAAACAGATGTAATAATAAATCAGAAAGAGAGAAAACTACTATGAAAAATAAACTCTTTGTTGTGTGAAATACATGTACATTCATTACTTAAGTTATAAAGTAATGGTTTGATTTCATTTTTATATTTTCAGCTCAATGAAGACATCAATAGTGACAAAACTATCCCACTCTCAATCCATATTGAAGAATAAATCAACTTTGTGCAACATATACAGATAGAATTGTCCAGTCATTGTCCATCATATGTGCTAAGGAATGTTCAAGTGAAGAATGAAGAAGTGAAGATAATGAACAATCCTGTATAAAGAATTCAAAATTAAAAGTTTAAGAATTAAGAGTGTCGCTTTCATCAATTCATCCCAATTCACTAGTGTTTTCATTTGAAGCTGCTAATAATTCCTCTTCATTTTAATCAGCCTCATATTGGTATCCTTTGCAGTCAGACATGATCAGCTGCTTTCACTGAGAGGCAATTGCCCGGTATACGTCATTAGCAGATGGGATTGTGGGAAATATCTTAAAGAGCGATAACTTTATCTTGCAAAATGGCAGCCTCCAGCAGATGATGTGTAGCTATATTTAAATTCCGATTTCTACACAACAGATTACAATCAAATGGAAATAACCAGTGGACTTAATTACTAAATATCTAGTATTTGAAATGTGAAAATATTTTTTTATACCCTACGTTCCCTTTAACTTTCATCGAGTATGAATAAAATTATAGGGAATGGCATGTGCCAGCCATATTATAGCGACTGCCTGATATCTCCGGGGACGGCCTCTTAATAAATTAGATTTGAACTAGTTCCAAGTCTAAACTACTTGTATCATAAATTATAAAACTGAAATACAGGCATATGATTATAGAAATAAAAGATGATTATATTGGATGAAACAGAAACTGTAAAATCATGCATATTTAGAACTTTTTGATTAATCAATCCTTCCACCACAAAATGTAGTCCCTGCCAAACTCTTTCAAAATTTGAATTAACACACAAAAATTCAACTGGATATGTTTCAGTTACAGATGTGTAATATGTTTGCACCAATACGATCAATATTGAACCAGTAAATATTTAGTTACATTTCTGCGAATTTGTGCTCTTAAAACGCTCAGGAGCTAACTTCCTTAAAAGGTCACCTAAAAACTCACATGTTTCTATTTTGCTTTTCTTCTTTGTATAATCAAATATTCAAACACAACACACTAAAATACCTTGGTTTGTTGCCAATATAAACATGATCAAAGTACTGATAGACGGTGGTGTAATATAAGACTGAACTCTTTTATGACGAAGAATGTTGCTTATGTTGACAGCATATATTCCTTGGTTTGTGAAATTGAGCTTAAGGAACTGACGGCATGATTCGGAAGGAATATCATCTATGACCTGCGGTGGTTTAATGAGCCTGTGATTGGCAACATCTATAATCATAAAGTTTAGTCTATATTCGGGTGTTGAAAAATCCTAAAATAGACTAGCTGTGTTTCTACAAATAACGTATGCAAAACTCCCAATGGAACAGAGTAAAGTTTTTTACGAATATGATGTGGTTCTAATTGTCAGATGGGCTTCACTTGAACTTTTGAATTTCACTCGTCAAGGCAATTCATTAAAGTTTGCTCTCTGTGATTTAAAAAGTGAAGTTAAATTCTGCTGGGAGTAATACTTCTTACGCTATTCAATATGACAATGTTTATCAACAATTCAATGGCAATCGCTTTGCTGAGCTGAATGGAAGATGATTTGCATACTTCATCGATAAAGTTTTATCCTAGTCTATTTCTGTTTACCCCAGTTTTGTTGCTGTATCCCCATGAAATTCATTTCTATTTATAGGTAGCCATTGATGAAATCATACACTGATAATCAGGTTCATGAAGCCTGTTGCATCGTCGAATCATCTAAAAATTCTACTTCCATCGCAAAAGTTCAATATAATGACTTCTGGGGATTTGGCCTCAACCTTGTCCAAACTATGTACACCAAATTAAATGCGTGGCCATGTGAGAATAGTCCAGGTCTTATCATTGGTTGTGTTGCTGCTGATCTTACAAAAAGGCTCCCTTCCCATAAAAAACAAAGATAAAACAGTGACCTGGTTCAACGTCTGCATCTACATCAAACACCCATCCAAAGGACATCAGAATGGTGATGCATACAGCTAAATCGGAAACAGTGGCACCGATGGTAAGTAATAGTTTATCTCTATTTCAAGTGTTCTTACCAACATCATATCAATTGTTGTGTAGATACACTTTTACGGTCAAAATGAGAAGATTTAACTCACATGAGAAACAAAATACTTCATATCGATGGCTTAATAATGGCAACTTCGACATAGTTATGTTACAGGATACACATTATTGAAAATCTCTGAACTAGGATTCTAGATGATATGGAATGCCGTTTAAAAATTTTCATACCACATCTTATGTCGTTCTTTACACGATGATTTGACTACGGATTAAACTTTTTACCTGAACAAGATATAGGACCCACGGCGGATGTGACCGGTCAGTAAGGGATCTATATCATTTTTATGCTTACATGTACTCCTAGGCACCATTCCCACCTGGTATGTCCTTGAGTCTGTGTTTGCTCCGCTCTTAATTTTTGTATTCTTTGTGGAAGTTATGAGATTGATCAATGTTTCTATAAAAAATCATCTCCTTTATCAAAGGCGATATTTGAATGGAAGTCCTTACCCCTGCAAATAAGAGAAGCTACAATTCTAAGCTCATTCAAAAACTGCTTAGATCTCCAGAAATCACCCTTTCATCATTTTTGTCCTTTTGGAAAACGTTATTGTAATGTAATACATACGAGACTAAGACATCCCTGTTTATATTGATTATAGATTTATTCCAATGCAATATCATTCACTGTCCTTAGTGTACTTGTGATAAAGTTGAAGATGGCCCCCATTCCTTTTTCTGGACAGCAATCTCTGTGTTTCTGTTTACGTTGGTTAAATGAAAGTATTATTGCAAAATTGTAGAGCTTAAATAAATTCGAGGTAAATAACCTTAGAAATCTGGCTGCAGATGTTGGAAATGAATTTTAAAAAAGAAAAACAAATTATTCAGGAATCACTGGTAAGTCAGACTGCAACTTCGATTTTAGCACCGATTGTACAGAATGATGTCTTGCTTGTAGGATCGTTTCATAACAATTTACCACCATTCAACAATGTTGTTTATAAAATTTCACACCAGTTATAAAGAATACAGAATGAAAAGATGGAAAAACATGAACCTCTGGATATAACAGAGGTGGGATCAGGTGCCTAGGAGGAGTAAACATCCCCTGTTGACCAGTTACACCTCCTATGAGCCCAGGTAAACGGAGTAATGCATAGTCACAATCAGTATGTAAAGAATGGTCTAATAATTGGTATAAAACATGTTAGACAACATTCAACCCAGTGATACCGTGTGTCAATGTTCGTTATTTTCACCTAACGTTTGATAATCAAAGCGTCTGACAAATTTTTATTTTCGAAGATAATTGCTGTCTAATTTCCTTTTGACAATGAAGAGGATGAAAGAACAATATTATAAAGAAAAGACATACCATTTTACGTGTAGCCTGTAGAAAACTCTTCTTTAAAGGCGTGGTGGAAAAAATTTCCCTTGTAACAATGTACTTACGTATATCATATTAAATTACATTAACTATTTATATGCAGCAATGATATCTCGAAAAACATAATTAATACAGTTGTTTCAGAAGTTGACCATGGGGTGAAATGTTACATACAGTGATGATGAATATACTGTACATGAAATAGTCAAAGGTGAGGTACAGTAATCAATCTCATCAATATCTATAAAACTAAGAACATTTCTTTTTACGAAGCTGAGACTGAAAAATGGAAGATCTATTAAGTGATTAAAAAGATGCGTAGGAATAATTATATATGTTCTTTATTAAAACACAGAATACACATGACAATTTTCATTACCATATAGTGTCATCAATGTTATGAGAAGTCAATTTTCATTTTGTAAAATAATCAAACATCCTGTTGTCATATAAGTATATACATAACATGTAGCTTTACAAAAAATTGTACCCACCTCAACCGGGAACGCTTACTCCTCCTAGGTACTTGATCCCATCTCTGATATACCCAGGGGTCCGTGTTTGCACTTCATATAATTTTGTATATTTTATAGGATCTATGAGATTTACCACTATTCGTTATCTTCACTTAATTATTGTAGTGTGATTCAATATGTAGTCATGGACAGAGCTGCACAAATTTTAGTTAACTGTAAGTGATATTTAATGTCTAGTTAATGCTTTATCACTATGTGAGTTAATGACAAGTAAACCGTCCATTTACAGCAAAGCGAACCTTTCTCCCTAGAATCTACAGTGACGAAAAGGAAATAGAACTGTAAAAGATAGTGACTGCTCGAATAATGAGGGTTGGACAAAGTTCTAAGAAGAGCATATACCTGAAGTTTAAGACAAACCTGATTCTGAATTAAAAGGTATTTGTTGCGAACTTATTGATGAGAGAATCTTACAGAATGAGTTGGAATGGAGAAATTGACGACTCGAACACGTTTACCGTCTTCGTTTTTTAATGTACACATGAACAAAAATATTGCAACACCAAAGTTACTCGCCCAAGCTACTATTCTACTCAATTACAATAGAATTTGCGAGTTTTGTACTTGGCGCTTTGGCTCTTTTTTAACCAGTACAATTTATAGGTTTACTTTTCTTGCAAATCGTAATCATGGATCCTCAGCAAGTCTGACGCCAATTTATTGATATGAGGAAAGCAGGTATCTCATTGAGACAAATTGGTCATCAAATGGGTCATCACCATTCAACCATCTATAGAATATCAGAACGAACCAGCTAGCAAATGACCTCAAAGGTTGTGAAAGATCTGAAGGACCCCGTAAAACATCTGTTCGGGAGGACAATGTACCTAGCACGATGCTAAGACAAAACGACAAGACTAAGACAACCAACAGCGCACTTTTAAAAAGGGATTGATTGCCACATCATTTGCTTTCAATGAGAACCGTGTGAAAGTTATTTGGCTATCGTGCTAAAAAGCCCATAAGGAGACCTTTGCTTACAGCCAACAACAAAGCAGAACATGAATGAATGCAATACTGTCAAGCTCGCCAACGCTAGAACTTAGCGTCCGAGGGAAAGTCAATTGATCGCCTGAGAGTCGCTTTTTGCTATATATCACAGATGACGAATTTGTGTAAGACGGCAACCTAAAACTGCATATGCTGAAAGAAATATTGTACAAACAATTTCGAGTTTTGGTGCATCAGTTATGGTATTGGGCTATGTTTTCTGCGTCTGTAATCTTGATGTTATCACAGTTGGGGCAACCTTAATGCACAACATTACCAAAGGGATTTTCGTGCTGCACGTGTTGTGCCTCATTTTGACAATCTCCCTCTTCGACTAAGGCCAGTGTTTATGGATGACAATGCCAGATCACATCGTGATCGTGCTGAGCAGGTGTTTTCGGATAGTGAGTTTCATGTATTTGCGACACTGCCATGGCTTGCTTGAAGTCCATATTTGAACCCTACTGACAAATTTGGAACATCATTGATGGCCGAATTCGTCAAAGGACACCACCATTTTAAATATTACATGAACTGACACAGGCACTGCATCAGGAGTGGCAAGCTCTACCACAACATCAAATGCAACGCTTGATCAGAGGCTTACGACGAAATGGAATTGACACATGTTAACGTTATTTCATTCATAATAGACACTTCAATCAATATAGAGGTATAATTATTTACGGCAAATTTTCTTCAAAATATCACGTCTTCTTCTGTGAAAAGGAATAACAATGAGTACATTTATTGGTCGTGATTTTACAGTTTTAGAGGCCTAGTGATGCTGTTAAATAAATAAAGTTTGATACGAAAACTGCTATTCAACTTATAGTGTGAAAAATATGCTGGTATTGCAATATTTTTCCATGTGTATATTATGGATACTTAGAACTAAGGATGATTGACTGAATAACATGAGTATTATTCTTAAAATGTCTTGATAACTTTAAAATATAATATTTGTGACATAATAAATCCTAAAAATTTAATTTTGTTTGCCTAGGATGAATTGCAACTCTGGCATTGGAGAAAATGTGAACGTAACGAGCAGTGATCAATCTCATCAATCCTAGAAAGAAAACAAAATTGAGAGTAAGGCAAGCGTGGACCACTGGACACACCAGAGATATGATTAGATGCGTTGAAGGAGCAAGCACCCCTCTTAAGCGGTGACCCCAACCGTAAGGACCATATCATGATAAGGTAAACGAAGCAATCCGTAATCAAAATATGTATATAATGAGCGGCATAACAATTGGTACAGAAAACGTCAGTATATATTCGAGATGATGAAATGATGTATGTAGAAATGAGACAAATTCAATGAACATAGAATTCATAAATGATATGCTTTCAACGAGACTGTTGAAATTTCTGTAACATGAACTTCTTTGTTAGTAACTTGCCTATGTTAATTGTTATGGCTCAGAACAAACCCTTATAATAGCATAGCAGAATTTACTAACAAAGGCAACCAAACAATTAATAATATCTATTTACAATTATAATTGAAAGAAAATTGTAACAACCGCAAAATAATAACTTACGGTAGTTGAACAATAAATATCAAAATCCATGACAAACTGAATTTACACAATTTTTTTTCCCAAAATCCTAGTTCCCAGTTATAATCCAGATGCCCATCAAAAGTGTTTGTCTAACTAGAGCTTTTTATCATAAACATTCACAGTGTATTTATAATAAGAATGGATTTTCTAATACAATCTTCAAAGACAACGATGCAACCATTACTTCATCTTTCTACTAAATAAGTGAATATGAGCTCTAGAACAATCTAGGTTACAGGTGTCAATTGAGTGTTAGTAATACACAACGCCTCCCCCTTGAAAAAAAGTTTGAATGACAATGAAAACTTAAATTCTCTAATACACATATATGTACATCAATCAAAGCAACAGCAAAATAACAGAACATACTCGCTACACTCTTGATAAGGCATCTGCTATAACATTATCTCTGCCTTTGATATGTTTGATATCAATATCATACTCCTGCAATAATAAATTCCATCTTGTGAGTTTTTGTTTCTTGTTTGACATTGTATGTAAAAAAGTGAGAGGGTTGTGATCCATAAGAACAAGAATATTCAAATAAACATCAACATGTTGCAACGCTAACAACAAAACTCTTTTTCAATGGTTGAATATTTTTTTTGACATTTCGTAAATGTCTTTGCAAAAATAAGAAACAACTCTATCTACATTGTCATTATGTTCTTGAAACAAAGCAGCACTGATTCCTACATCACTAGCATCTACAGTAAACTTGAATTGCTTAGAAAAATCAGGAGCGAAAAAAACTACTCATGAGAAGATATTTTTACAAAATGATTCGTAAGAGTTTTTTTCCCAATGAAATTTAACCCTCTTTTGCAATAAGTCGGTAAGTGGACCAACTGTTAAAGAAAAATTTGGACGGAATTTTCAATAAAAGTCTGTCATTCCCAAAAATCTCATTAACTCCTTTTTGTTTTTAAGGAATTGGGAACTTTGCAATAGCCTCTACTTTAGCCATAATAGGTGCAACATAACCCTTGCCTACTTTATGACCGAAATACTCTACAGTAGCATGACAAAAGTCACTCTTTGCAAGGTTCACTGTTAAGTTTGCTTTTGCCAGAATGTCGAAGAACGCACGCATGATTTGGAGATGTTCCTCCCATGTGTTGCTGTACATGATAGCATCATCAATGTAGGCTTCACACCCTTGAATGTCATGTAGATGGGAATAAATCATCCTCTGAAAGGTCGGTGGAGCATTTTTCATCCCAAACGGCATCACTTTGTATTGCAATAGGCCATCACAAATGCAGAAATTTCTTTGGGTCTTTCAGTCAATGACACTTACCAGTAACCCACCAACAGGTCAAATTTACTGACAAATTTGGCATTTCTGATTTTGTCAATACAGTCACCAAATCTAGGAATCGGATAAGAGTCTATTTTCGTGACAGAAATCACTTTTCTAAAATCAGTACATAATCTGTAGGTACCATCAGGTCTCGGTACTAAAATGCAAGGTGAGCCCCAGTCACTTTTACTTGGTTCGATAATGTCATTGTCCAGCATGTACTGTACTTCCCTTCTCAAGTACTGCTATTTTAATGGATGTAAACGATAGGGATGCTGCTTGATGGGCAAAGCGACACCAACTGTAACATTATGAGAAGCAGCATTGGTTTTTTGTGGAATATCCGAGAAAATCGAAGGATAATTAGCCATAAGACGTTAAACTTATTCTCTCTGGTGAATTTTCAAATATCCAAGTTTGCTATCCAGACTGGCAAGAATTTCGGAGTTGTTTAAACGGACCATAATACCTGGCCTGCAAAGGATGACCAGGAATAGGCAAAAAATACAAGAGCCTTATTACTTGGTATAAAACCTCTGTTTCTATCATATTCATCATAGTTTTAAAGGATTGACGGAAACGTTCAAGTGCCCTCTGAGACTCGGGATGATAAGCAGTAGACTTATACCGTCTAACACCTAAGTCATGTATGACCTGTTGAAACAACCCTGATATAAAATTTGAACCTTGGTTTGACTGAATAGCCTTAGACACTCCTACAAAACTGAAAACCTTGGTAAGGCTCTTGGCTATAGTCTTTGTCTTAATATTCCTAAGAGGTATAACTTCAGGAAATGGAGTGGACGTACACATGATATTAACTAAATACTGTGTGGAACGAGTCAACCATATTAAGTTGACAAATAGTAAAGCTAACTCGTAACCAAAGAGATTTTATTTTAACTATACATTAAGAATAAATAATTTATAAAAAGATAATAATAAGAAAAAAATTATCAATGTTACAATTATTAATATGGTTGACTCGTTCCACTTGAGATTAATTCAGTCTATTTGTATCACTTCGTACATTTTGGATCAACTCTTTGGACGAATAAGGCATGTCCTAATTCGCTCCGCTTTTAGCATTGATTGGCAAGCTTACCCCCCCCCCCAAAAAAAAAACCCATGTAGTCTGCGTTGTAAATACGTTCGTAGATTAGTGTAGTTGTATGGCTAGATGTATTTATATGTAGTTTTTGTTATTCTCTGTTGATATTGGCCACATTATGTTCGTGTCGTTGGTCATTTTAGTGCTTTGTATAATTTTTTGTATTTGACCTTGTATCCATGTTGTGGATCCGACACTCTGAGGTATCGGGTGTTGTTGGAACTTTAGTGCTTTTATATCGTTTTGACCAGCTGTATCATTTTGATCCACTCGCATACCTCTCAATTTTGTTTCATTGCTTTTTTTTATTGCTTTATTTATGTTTTGTTGTTTGTTTGTTTTTTTGGTTTTTTATATTTGGGGAGTTTTGTTTGTATTGTTTGACTCGCTTTGTTTTAATTTAGGCAATTCTGTAAAAATTACAATTTCACGTACGTATTTATTACACACGCACACACACACACACACACACACACACACACACACACACACACACACACACACACACACACACACACACACACACACACACATGTATGTGTGTGTGTGTGTGTGCGTGCGTGCGTGCGTGTGTGTGTGTGTGTATCCTTTCGTCTATTTGCTTCTTCTTCAAACTGTCTTCTTGATCACTCTCGAATTCCTTGTTTAATTTAGAAAACAAAACAGCCATGTAGTGAGGTGTGTTTGTTTACCATTCAGTTATTTAAGAAAGTACACGCAAGATTAATCACATATTAAACATATTAACGATATAGTGACATATCAGAATATAAAGTATCTTGTTCATATGTCTTTCTTCACTACATGGAGATATGGAGAGAGATTGGTGTTCTAATTATTATCAAATAAGCAAACTCTTACAGGAATTTCACATTACATTCTTAAGCATATACATGTATGTGTGACAACAGCCCTGAAAGAATTTTTTAATTGAATGCAATATATATTGGTGATAACAGGATAATCATTGGCATACAAGGCAGGGCTGTCAACGAGGTCATTATATCCTCTCATCCAGAGAAGCTGATTTCACAATTCAATTTTCTTAAAAGAAAGTCTTGAGTTATGAGATTGATCACTGTTCGTGATCACCTTTCTTGACAAGCAAAAAATACTCCCTCAGTAGTTTTGCCCACTCTTCAAATTATAAATTGTGGTGGTGTGATGTGGTTGTGGGGGCAAACGTTTTTGGTCCTTCTCTCTACGTGGATTGAATTCATCAGTTCGAGCTTTATATTCTTGCATTTCCACTACCATGCATTACTGCTATTAAATAAATTGGGGCGGGGGAATCAGCCAATCTATCTTATTTTGTAAGTGATATTTACATTAACAATCTTATCAGGTAGAATGGTAAGTCATGCAGTTGATAGTATATGAAGAGAATGCCACTTAAAATAGATACATGTACGTCTTAAAAGAGTCTTTTTAAAAGTGCACACAGATAGACATGAATAGAGGTACATGTATGAAGGTAAGCTATTCGAGAGGGACGCTGTGGCCACATTTAAATGTCTGCTGTCATATGCGTACTTGGAAGTTTGAAGTTTTCGTTTAAAAAGAGCTTTCTTTTCTGATGTAAGAGATCATCCACGTTGGGAGGTGCTTATGACTTCCTCTATGTATTGCGGTGCAGAATTATGTATCGCTTTGTACGCAAAGAAAAGATTTTTTACTACATGCGTTGTTTAATCGGAATCCAATTTAGTGACTTACGAATGGGTTGTTTTATATTCCTTTCTCATGGTAACAATACTTGTATTCTGTATCCGTTGCCATTTGGCCACATCCGTTCTATTTATACTATAAAGTCAAGTGTATAGTCGAACCTCAATGTAACAAGAGCACAGGTCTAAGTCTGGCAAAATAGTCACGCCCTAAGTATTCGGACATTGCAAATCTGCTAGTAGCATGCACAATACACGGATACAATATACTTTTGCATGCTGAGTTTTATCAGTTCAGATGATAAGATGGTAAATAGTTAGGGGAAAACTATAAATTATGTTTTATCCTGATTAAATCATTATATCACTATAGCGCGGACCCACATTTTCATTTTTTCATACCCACTTTAAGTCTCATAGCGGTGTTCTTCCAGTTCTTGGGATTAAAAACTAGGTAGGTTTGGATGTCATCAGCATAAAAACGATGATGAAAATTGTTTTCCAAACAAATCTTATTGATGGATCTGCAAAATATGGAATATGATACTGGTTTCAGACCTTTAGGGTCGCCACAGTCAATTAAATCCATCATGGATCTTCTATCCAGACGGTAATGCAATATAATATCTTATTTGTTATTTGTGATAGGTGTCAAATAGATTCTGCCTCTAAAATAGTTTTCTTCTTAAACTCTTTATCTATTCAACAACTTGCATAAACGCCGCCATCTTTGCAAAATTACGCACTGATGTAAAATCACGCCAGCTCCAATGTGACGTAGATTTACGTCGAAATGTACATGTACCTGTGTCTAGTTGTGGGGTCATTAAGGGACACATCGCATGTTTCTAAACTTTTTTTTTATTTTTGCAGCAAAATTTATTCATTTCATGCCTAAAACTGCTTTACATGTGTTTTAAATGAAACACTTTGTGTAGTTTTCGAGTTTGAAAGCGATGAAACTCAAATCTTGCGATATGCACATTTCCTTCGATATTTTACGCGCCATTATCTGTGACGTCATATGCGACCTCGAACGAGAAGATTTGAAAACAGTTGTTAGCCATTTCATAAACAGATTAGATTTAATTGACAAAGAACCAATTATCACATTAACGGTTCTTAAATAGCATTGCATTAGGGTTGTTTGCCGTTTAAGGGTGTACTTGCTGTCAGTAGAGAGGATTTGGACCATTTTTTTTTCAATTTTCGAAGGAAGGTATGAGGGACAAGACGTGAATTTTTTTGGTCGGCACAACGACTTTTCCATAAGAAAATCAGTAGAATTTGTCCCTGTACTTTTTCAAACAAGCACTTGGACAAATACGTAGATAAACTGCGAGAAAATGGTTCTATCGAAGCTACGCACTGGTACATATATGGCTAAGGCATATGCTTTCCGCTCTACTCTCAAATTCAATACACACTCGCACCAACTGACCTTCACCTTGTAACAACATATAGGCAGAACTTGTGCTCGCAGTTTCCACGAACTGGTAGTATTAAAAAAGAAATTTAAAGATAAAAAAGATAATTGAACTTTCAATTATGAATAATAAAATATGATATTTCCCAACTTTGAATTGAATTATAATGCTTTCATCTTTTTTAAGGAACGCGTACGTAACAACTGACAGCACGCCGCGCTCCCACTTCCTAAGTAACAACGTGTAGATTAAAAAAATATGATTAATGAAATTGCTTGAATAAAATAATTTAAAAGTATTGTGATTTTCACTATAAATTTGATCGTTTTTTCTCTTTCGAAATGCACCCGTGACAATAGGCCTAGTTGTCAATGATACGTAATAGTATCATAATTTAGGCCTATCTAACTTATCCAAAAATGAATTTAATAATTATTGCACTGTTTATTTTAGAAAAGCAACAACGCTAATTACAGTTGTTTAAAGAAATGGCATTACCAAATAGTGTTTAGACAGCGATCCCATGTACACATTATCTACTCGCAAATGCAGATTTCATACTCGCTTTCCTCGCTACATTTGGGTCGCTATCTGTATGCACTGGTGGCTAAAAGATATAAGACTCGGGAAATTTGTCAACATCAGAATAAATGTTATCCATGGTAAATAAATTAGGCCCCTAATACCCGAGTTTTTGAAAATATCTAACACTACTTTTACACCAAGTTGATCGACGAAGGTCGCATATGACGTAACTGTACCACGTCACTACCTATCTAATTAACTAGGCTTTTTGAAATCGGGGCTTGGATTTAAGTCCGTATTGTGGCTAATTTTCGCAATACTTCAGCGAACAAACTATTACAATTAATTTCTATAAGCATAAGGAAGACAAAATGCACATAATTTTGTATACACTGTACTTTGAAAACACGAGGTGTGTCCTTTAATGCCTATTAAATGGAAGTGAATATTGTTAATCGATGAAAAATCATCCATGTATCGAAGTTTTGAGTCAAAGGCTACAGCAAGAGATGGTTTCTTCTCACGTAAAGTCTTGAATAAACTCTGTCTCATAGTATTACACATAAATACGGGTCAGTTAATAACGGAGCACAAATTATACCCATGGGAATTCCAACAGAAAGATGGAAAACCTGATCTCTAAGATAAATTAGGTAGACATTGTCAATGAGAAAGTCCAGCATCTTTTTAGCACCCATTTGTACGTAAAATCAGAATGGTGTTTAACAAAGCAATTTAAAAATGACTACTTAAATGGATCACGTGATTGATTGATTTACAGGTAAAGAAATCGACACATGACAGATTTCTTCGAATTTGTGTGAAACGTTACCAAATATATTTCTAATATTAGATTTGTTGATTCCATTAATCTAAAACGAATATTACTTGACCGAAAAATGTCGAAATGAATATACCCACTGTTAAGTCACAATTAGAAACAATTGAAAAAGAAAACATCAACATGACATTAATTATTGTTTAATGCAAATATCGTCCAGATCCAAGAATGAATATCTGGAATAAATGCACTTTGATTCTCTTCATGTAGCTTGAAACACATACGACATAAAGTGTGATCACAAGAACACCCATAACAAAATGTTTTACTTTTGCTTTCAATGTTCCAAAGACAGGGATTCAATAAACCCCCTTCTCTATATACGTCATTTGCTCATTCGGAAGACAACCAAGAATTGATTATCTACATAAATACTTGGAAACGGTAAAGAGTTATTCTGTTGTATAGTCCTAACAAACTGAATTTTTAACATCAAGGAAGAATTTGTATTTCTCTGCTCATTTCTGTGGTAGTCAATAATTCCAGCTGAACAACTTCCAGACTTAAGCCTTCCACATCTGCAATATATATCTACTTCGATATATTGTAGCTTCTTGACGTACATTTGTACAATTTCCCTTTGGAAGGCTTGTTACAATAACTACCACCCAGGGAACATACTTTGTTTTCTTTCAGAATATTTCCGAGTAATCCTGCGTCGGGAGGGGGGGGGGGTCTTTTCTTTATTTTCCTCGGAACTTGTCCTAGGTTTCCTCTATAAAACACAACTACAAAGTGCATATGTACTTGTTGTTAGTGTAAACCAACCACTGACCCTTCAACTGCGAACAGCTGGAACATCTACAGACATTCTCCAAGGCATTTTGTAATACACTATATTATAGCTCGGAGTGGTAAAAATATACATCTTGTTCCCTGTTCTTTCCATCTCTAGAAACAGTACGACTGACACTTCCATTTTTTGTACAGAGTGAAAATACATCAATAAAATATATATTAGGTGAAAAAGATAGACACGTTATAAGGAATAAAACTAAAAGCAACACTGAATGGCTTTAGAGATACATGTAATAAGAAATAAGTATATAAGACGTAATTGCTTAAATATTAAATATGACTAAAAATTTATATATAAGATCATATCAATCAGAAATGTAATTCATGCAGATGATAGTATATACAACGAATGCCAAATTCAATATGTTTGTTTTAATATTCTTTTTTTGACGTCTTCACAGATTAACGTGCAATGAGTTATGAAGGTAAATGTGCTTGATGAACGTTGTGGCCACATCTAAATGTCCGTTGTCATGTGTTGAAGTTCGAAATGTCGGTTTAAAAAGAGGTTACTTGTTTTGTGATCTAAGAGATCGTCGAGTTTGGTATATGCTTATGACTTCCTGTATATATTGCGACACACAATTAAGCCTTCCACATCTTTCATATATATCTACATCGATATATTGTAGCTTCTTGGAGTACAATGTCCTTTGGAGGGAGTGTTACAATAACTAACTGCCCAGGGAGCATACTTTGTTTACTTTCGGGATATTCCCGAGTAGTCTTCAGAATTTTAACGTCTAAAGACATTCTCCAAGGCAATTTATAATACACTATATTATAGCTCGGAGTGGTAAAAACGTAGATAATGTTTTGTTCTTTTCCATCTCGAGAAACAGTACGACTGATTCTTTCATTTTCTGTACAGAGTAAATATACAGCAATAAAATATATAGTAGGTGAAAAACATAGAAACGTTATAACGGATAAAACTAAAAGCAACATTGAATTGCTTTAGAAATGATAAGAATTAAGTATATAAATCATAATTACGGATATCTAAATATGACCAAAAATTGATATACACGTATAAGATTGTGTCAGATAGAATGGCAAGTCATGCAGTTGATAGTATATACACCGAATGCCAATTTCAATAAATGTGCTTTAAGATTATTTAAAACATAGAATAAAATGTTGGTCCCAGAAGAGACCCTTGGGATACGTCACATTCAATCAAATCTATAATGGATCTTCTTTTCAGACTGTAATGCGATGAATATATTCATTTTCGTGGGCGTCAAAGGGATTTTGTCTATCTCTAAAAACCGTTTTTTCTCCAATCTCCTGATTTACTCAACAACTTGCATAAACACCGCCATCTTTGCAAATCTACGTACTGATGCAACATTACGTCCCCTCCGAGGTTACTTAGCGTTACGTCGTAATGTACAGTGCAACGTAATTTAGGACAGTTTCTAGAAACGGCGAATTTCTTCTGCCTACAACTTAAGTCTCACTTGCGAACAACGTGAAATTTATTAGCTTTTGTGAAACGGTGTCCAGATGTAGACATTGTTCTGCGTTTTGAATGAAAGTAAATATTGTTAATCGATAAAATGTCATCCATGTATGGAAATGTCTAGTTAAAGGGAACAGCAAAAGATGGTTTTTCCACGTAGAACGTTTGAATAAATTATGTCTCATAAAAAAAACCACAACAACATTCTAATGAATAATGGTGCACAAATCATGCCCATGGAATTTCCAACAGAATGTAATTAGACTTGCTCTCCAAAAAAACTACGTAGATATTGTCAATGAGGAACCCCAGCATGTTTTTAAGATCTATTTCAAACCACTTGTGTGTAGAGTCAGAATGATACATTTATCAAAGCAATTTAATTTTCTGACACAGGTTTTCTTGAAAACATTTTAATGATTTTTCCTATATATCAGTATGTAAAATTTTGATTGAGAAATGCTGATATCAATATACCCACTATAAATTAACCATTAGAAGCAATTTAAAAAGAAAACATAAAGTTGTCATTAAATATGGTGTAATGCAAGTATCGTCCAGATGTAAGAATGAAAGTCTGGACTAAATGCACTTAGATTATGTTTATGTAGCCTAGAACACATAGAACATAATATGTAAAACTTATACGGTACCAATTTTGATGCACCAGATGCGTATTTCGACTGATAATGTCTCTTCAGTGATGCTCAAGCCGAAATATTGGAAATACGAAATAATAATAAACTTCTAAAAACTAAAAAGAAAACAGAGGGCCAAATACTGGAGTCCAATTCGTCTAAGGATCAGAGCTATGCATACGGGAGATAATCCTTAATTTTGAAATGAATTAAAATGTAATAACAATTAGATATACATCCGTATTTTCAAGCTAGTGACGAAGTACTTAGCTAGTGGGCTGCAGAGCCCCTCGGGGACAAACATTTAATTAAAGGCTAAAATAAAATGATTTTTTGCTATAGATTCATAAGGACATCACTTTTTAATTGGGGGAGGTTTGGGGAAACATGTGTAACGGTCCCCGTTACAATTAGAACTAGTTATTATTTTTCTCCGGTACTTTTGTGTTCGGGAGTGTTCTCAGAAACTACAAAAGGTATCGATATGAAACTTTCCAGGATGATAGTAAAGCGTTTGTAGATGTGCAGAACGATAGTCATTTTGTCTGCATGTGCATGCACGCGCACGTATGTGCACTGCAATTTTGGTACAAAAAATGGAAAATCAGAATATTAAAGGGATCGATGTCAAACCTAAATAGGATGATACTATATCATTTGTACATATGAAAAATAATAGTTATTTTGTCTGCTCGCGCGTGCATGCACATGCACGTGCATCACAATTTTCGAACACTAACTTTGTAATCAGTCTATTTTTTTGTTGTTCATTGAAATGGTTTGATATTCATATCATAGGTAGGTATTGAGATCCAAAACTCATCTGCATGGTGAAAATTACCAATCTGCACGCGCACGCACGTGCGCCCAATTTTGATTGGATAATACTAAAACGTCTCTAATTCTCTTATGAATGAAGCGAATGAGTTGATATTCACAACATTGGTAAATAATATGCGTATCTATGTATTGGTGTAATAACATATGCCAACACACACGCGTATGCGCGTGCATTCTCTTTCAAATCTTGATATTTTGAAGGACGATATCGTTTTCGTTTTTTATCAAATTGTTTTGATTTTGAGGTTCTAGGTGTGTATTAGTACTCCTTTCAAATTGCTGTGGTTAAAACTACTGCTCAGTACGTGCATGCACGTGTGCTGAATTCTGATTGCACGATCTAAAAATCACTACAACTTCTTTATATTTGATGGAAAGGTTATGAAATTCATACTGTGGGTATATGATACAAAGGCCTGTTGAATGATATCTACAAAAATGCAGAATCATACTCGCGTGCGCGTGTATGCACGTGCTTTGCTTTTTCATTTCTTGGTACTGAAATGACGATATCAAAAGTACTACATGTAATTAAAAGCTAAAATAAAATTATTTTTGCTATAGGTTTACAAAGACATCACTTTTTAATTCGGGGAGGTTTGGGGAACATATGTAACGGTACCTGTTACAATTAGAACTAGTTCATTTTAGAATACTATTAGGTTATTGATCAAGACTATAAAATAATATGCTAGCAGATGTATTTGCAAGATTCAACACTACACCCAATACAGATCTTATGTTCAAAATTTGGCAATACAATGTCTCGATCGGCACGTGCTATCTAACGGACATATCATCACACACCGCCTAATTAAAGGGAGGTGTTGACGGGTTACAGGTAATTACTTCAATTAGACAGTTTAGCTTGTTTTCTTTATACTGTAATTTACGCCTTGCTAAAATTATCCGACACAGACCTTCCCTAAAAAAATTTACCGTCTGGATTAACGGTAAAATTTTCAATGAATTTACACGTTTTGTAGTAAAAAAAAAAATGACCGTCCGGATCCGGAACGTGAATTTCCCGATTAATGATGCAAATAACTTAAAAAAATTTCGTTCCCTAGAAAAATTGTCCGGAGTGTGCAGCGTCCGGATTAATGGCGTCCCGATTACTGAGGCTCCACTGTATTTGTTTTAAGATTCGTTTTAAAAAGTGTTCACAAATGAACGTGAAATGAGTTATAACGGTAAATGTGCTTGATGAACGTTGTGACGACATCAAAATGTCCGTTGTCGTGCGTTGAAGATCAAAATTTCGGTTTAAAAAGAGTTTGCTTGTTTTGTGATCTAAGAGATCATTTTGTTTGGTATATGCTTATGACTTCCTGTATATATTGCGACACAAAATTAAGCCTTCCACATCTGCCATATATACCTACATCGATATATTGTAGCTTCTTGACGTACAATTTCCTTTGGAGGGCGTGTTTTAATAAGTAACCTCCCAGGGAACATACTTTGTTTTCTTTCAGAATATTTCCGAGTAATCCTGCGTCGGGGGGGGGGGGGGGTATCTTTTCTTTATTTTCCTCCGAACTTGTCCTAGGTTTCCTTTATAAAACACAACTACATTTGCTGGTTCAAAGTACATATGTACTTGTTGTTAGTGTAAACCAACCACTGACCCTTCAACTGCGAAAAGCTGGAAGAATTCAGAATTTTAACGTCTAAAGACATTCTCCAAGGCATTTTGTAATACACTAAGTTATAGCTCGGAGTGGTAAAAACGTAGATATTGTTCCCTGTTTTTTTCCATCTCTAGAAACAGTACGACTGATTCTTTCATTTTCTGTACAGAGTAAAAATACATCAATAAATTATATATTAGGTGAAAAAGTAAGAAACGTTCTAACGAATAAAACTAAAAGCAACATTGAATGGCTTTAGAGATTATAAGAATTAAGTATATAAGACGTAAATGCCCTACATTTTAAATATGACTAAAAATTTATATATAACATTCGGATTTCAAACATTTTGGTTGAGCATCACTGAAGATACATTATTTGTCGAAATGCGCATCTGGTGCATCAAAATTGGTACCGTATAAGTTTTACATTATATCAATCAGAATGGTAATTCATGAAGATGATAGTATATACAACGAATGCCAATTTCACTATATTTGTTTTAAGATTATTTATTGAAAGTGTTCACAGATGAACTTGAAATGAGGTATGAAGATAAATGTTCTTGATGAACGTTGTGGCCACATCATGTGTTGAAGTTCGAAATTTCGGTTTAAAAAGAGCTGGTTTGTTTTGTGATCTAAGAGATCGTCTAGTTTGGTATATGCTTATGACTTCCTGTATATATTGCGACACACAATTAAGCCTTCCACATCTGTCATAAATATATACATCGATGTATTGTAGCTTCTTGGCGTACAGTGTCCTTTGGAGGGCGTGTTACAATAACTAACTGCCCAGGGAGCAGAATTTGATTTTTTTCGGAATATTTCCGAGTAGTCCTCAGAATCTTAACGTCTAAAGACATTCTCCAAGGCATTTTGTAATACACTATATTATAGCTCGGAGTGGTAAAAATGTACATATTGTTCCCTGTTCTTTTCCATCTCTAGAAACAGTACGACTGATTCTTTCATTTTCTGTACAGAGTAAAAATACATCAACAAATTATATATTAGGTGAAAAAGTAAGAAACGTTATAACGAATAAAACTAAAAGCAACATTGAATGGCTTTAGAGATAATAAGAATTAAGTATATAAGACGTAATTGCTTCAAGTTTAAATATGACTAAAAATTTATAGAATAAGATTATATCCATTAGAATGGTAATTCATGCAAATGATAGTATATACAACGAATGCCAAATTCAATATGTTTGTTTTAATATTCTTTTTTTTGAAAGTGTTCACAGACTAACGTGGAATGAGTTATGAGCTTAAATGTGCTTGATGAACGTTGTGGCCACATCTAAATGTCTGTTGTCATGTGTTGAAGTTCGAAATGTCGGTTTAAAAAGAGCTTGCCTGTTTTGTGATCTAAGAGATCGTCTAGTTTGGTATGTGCTTATGACTTCCTGTATATATTGCGACACACAATTAAGCCTTCCACATCTGCCATATATATCTACATCGATATATTGTATCTTCTTGGCGTACAATTTCCTTTGGAGGGCGTGGTACAATAACTAACCGCCCAGGGAGCAGACTTTGTTTTCTTTCGGAATATTTCCGAGTAATCCTCAGAATTTTAACGTCTAAAGACATTCTCCAAGGCATTTTGTAATACACTATATTATAGCTCGGAGTGGTAAAAATGTACATATTGTTCCCTGTTCTTTTCCATCTCTAGAAACAGTACGACTGATTCTTTCATTTTCTGTACAGAGTAAAAATACATCAATAAATTATATATTAGGTGAAAAAGTAAGAAACGTTATAACGAATAAAACTAAAAGCAACATTGAATTGCTTTAGAGATCATAAGAATTAAGTATATAAGACGTAATTGCTTAAAGTTTAAATATGACTAAAAATTTATAGAATAAGATTATATCCATTAAAATGGTAATTCATGCAGATGATAGTATATACAACGAATGCCAAATTCAATATGTTTGTTTTAATATTTTTTTTTTGAAAGTGTTCACAGATTAACGTGTAATGAGTTATGAACTTAAATGTGCTTGATGAACGTTGTGGCTACATCTAAATGTCTGTTGTCATGTGCTGAAGTTCGAAATGTCGGTTTAAAAAGAGCTTGCTTGTTTTGTGATCTAAGAGATCGTCCAGTTTGGCATATGCTTATGACTACCTGTATGCAAGGTGAAGATAACGAACAGTGATCAATTTCATAACTCCTACAAACAATACAAAATAGATAGTTGGGCAAACACGGACCCCTGGACACACCAGAGGTGGGATCAGGTGCCTAGGAGGAGTAAGCATCCCCTGTTGACCGGTCACAACCGCGGTGAGCCCCATATCCTGATCAGGTAAACAGAGTTATCCGCAGTCAAATCAGTGTGCCAAGAACGGCTTAACAATCGGTATGAAACACGTCAGACAGCATTTGACCCAATGCGAGGTTGTATTGACGAACTAGATCGTTATAACGAGCATAGAATTTGCGAAATGCTGACTTCAATCGAAACTGTTGAAATCCCTCTATATATTGAGACACAAAATTAAGCCTTACACATCTGCCATACATACCTACATCGATATATTGTAGCTTCTTGGCGTACAATTTCCTTTGGAGGGCGTGGTACAATAACTAACCGCCCAGGGAGCAGACTTTGTTTTCTTTCGGAATATTTCCGAGTAATCCTCAGAATTTTAACGTCTAAAGACATTCTCCAAGGCATTTTGTAATACACTATATTATAGCTCGGAGTGGAAAAATGTACATATTGTTCCCTGTTCTTTTCCATCTCTAGAAACAGTACTACTAACACTTCCATTTTCTGTACAGAGTAAAAATACATCAATGAATTATATATTATGTGAAAAAGAAAGAAACGTTATAACAAATGAAACTAAAAGCAACCTTGAATTGCTTTAGAGATAATAAGAATTATGTATATAAGACGTAAATGCCCTACATTTTAAATATGACTAAAAGTTTACAGACAAGATTATATCCATTAGAATGGTAATTCATGTAGATGATAGTATATACAACGAATGTCAATTTCAATATATTTGTTTTAAGATTCTTTTCAAAAAGTGTTCACAGATGAACGTGAGATGGGTTAAGAAGGTAAATGTTCTTGATGAACGTTGTGGCCACATCTAAATGTCTGTTGTCATGTGTTGAAGTTCGAAATGTCGGTTTAAAAAGAGCTTGCTTGTTTTGTGATCTAAGATATCGTCTAGTTTGGTATATGCTTATGACTCCCTGTATATATTGCGACACACAATTAAGCCTTCCACATCTGCCATATATATCTACATCGATGTATTGTAGCTTCTTGGTGTACAATTTCCTTTCGAGGACGAGTTGCAATAACTAACCGCCCATGGAACATAATTTGTTTTCTTTCGGAATATTTCCGAGTAATTCTGCGTCGGGGGGGGGGGGGGGTGAATCTTTTCTTTATTTTCCTCGGAACTTGTCCTAGGTTTCCTCTATAAAACACAACTGCATTTGTTGGTTCAAAATGCATGTGTACTTGTTGTTAGTGTAAACCAACCACTGACCCTTCAAATGCGAACAGCTGGAAGAATTCAGAATTTTAACGTCTACAGACATTCTCCAAGGCATTTTGTAATACACTATATTATAGCTCGGAGTGGTAAAAATGTACGTATTGTTCCCTGTTCTTTTCCATTTCTAGAAACAGTACTACTGACACCTCCATTTTCTGTACAGAGTAAAAATACATCAATAAATTATATATTAGGTGAAAAAGTAAGAAACGTTATAACAAATAAAACTAAAAGCAACATTGAATGGCTTTAGAGATGATAAGAATTAAGTATTTAAGACGTCATTGCTTAAAGTTTAAATATGACTAAAAACAGCTTGCTTGTTTTGTGATCTAAGAGATCGTCTAGTTTGGTACATTGTATATGCTTATGACTTACTGTATATATTGCGACACACAATTAAGCCTTCCACATCTGCCATATATATCTACATCGATATATTGTAGCTTCTTGACGTAGAATTTCCTTTGGAGGGCGTGGTACAATAACTAACCGCCCAGGGAACATAATTTGTTTTCTTTCGGAATATTTCCGAGTAATCGTGCGTCGGGGGGATCTTTTCTTTATTTTTCTCGGAACTTGTCCTAGGTTTCCTCTATAAAACACAACTACATTTGCTGGTGCAAAGTGCATATTTACTTGTTGTTAGTGTAAACCAACCACTGACCCTTCAAATGCGAACAGCTGGAAGAATTCAGAATTTTAAAACTGATTCTATGTAACTATCAAAATTCAGTGGCCACGGTATGTCACAGATTTTGATGAAACTTTGTGTGTAACAATATTATGATAGATATAAAACAAAAAGGACATGCAAAGGTTTGACTGAGCAACAGGGTCCATGGAAACCGATACTCTAACAACAGCTGAAGAAGATATGCACATGTATATTATATTTTGAACAGTTAAAAATTAATCGCTATTGTTAAAAAAAAAAATAGTAAAAATTATTTTGAGGTGGGTTTTAGCTTTTAGAATTTTTTTTGTATTAATCTAATCCTTGAAAACAATAAAAATAATTATTTTTATGATGTATAAGGGTTTGATATATGTAATTTTTAGAGAGGGATAAAATATATTTGCCCAGTCATTTGGTGTAAACTCACATGCTAGTAAAGTGTATTGAATCTGACTTTAAAAAAGTACAGAAACACATTTGTGGAGAAACCAAAGATAAACACATAAACTAGTACTTTCCTCTGGTGCACAAACCAAAGTACACCAGAAAGAGGTATTGCCCTTTGTAACACTCTCTTGCATTGGAGATATGAACAGCCTTCATTTGTTTTCAGTATGGCAGGAGGTGGAAATTGCAGTTTTTATTCAATTTGTTCTTCAGAAGTTTATCAATATCAGATGCTCTCTGTTCACGTAATTCACTACCACGATCTTTATCTTCAATTGTGCTAAAGGATTCCGGTTTATTTCGTGGAATACAAATCCGTTTGATCTTTGCCGTAGTCACCGGACTCTAGCATCCAACCGTCTACGTAGTCGTAGAAAAAGTAAATGTTGTGGAATTTGACGCTTTATTGCATCACATCCGACTAAAAAAAATGACCAGGGAAACAGAAGGCTGAGAGACATATTCATAGAAAATATGAAAAAGCCCTGCCTGTTGCCGTGTTGGAATTTGTATTGACGTAAGTATTCTATTTGATTTAGAATCCAAATTCTAAAGTATAGGCTGAATAAAATGTATCAGAAAATTTAGCTTATAGTAAACATATGAGAACCCCAATTCATTTTATACTGCCAGCCAGGCTAGTCAGCTATAGTGGTATACATGTAGACTGAACATTGTAAGTAGTCCTGTCATTTACTGCATGGGTGTACAATATAGAATACTAGTTAAGTATGTCCCCTACCTAACATTCACTCAGAGAGTTTCCTATCACATTTACATAGAGTTCAGGATCTGTAAAATTGGGGAATACTTATAAAATCATGTTTCATGTGGACATTTTCAAAAGGACTAGGCTTAATTTATGATAATACATGTAATCCTAAGTGATGACCTGTAGCTCTCTCTCTCTCTTTCTCTCTCTCTGACTGTCAAGTTTACAATAAAAAAAAACATGTGAATTTCCTGTGTGCATTTTAGATAAAGATTGTTAAAATAATATATATTGGTGAGCCAGGCTACCTTCAAGTTTGTTTACCTGTGGTAACCCCCACTAATATGTGATCAATCTAATCTACAGAAGAAATCAATAAAATACTATTATGATTTAAAGTTTTCTCATCTCTGTAATTGTTCTGCCTTTTTGCAGATGTTAACCACAATATAGTCAGCATGTTTTTTTTTCTTTCAATGAAGTTTATTACTGTAGAAGTCGTACTGTGCATTGTGGTAAATAACTGAAATACACAAAATGAAAAACCGTTCACAATATGTTCGATTAGTGATACAAAGACACTCCAATTTAGACAATAACATGAATGTTACATCGACAAAGACATAATTAAAATAAATAATCAAAATATTCTACATATAATCCCCGAGTTACTTTTATATAAGGCATCTTAGGTATGATAAACTTGGGTTCAAAATCTGGTAAACAATGTATATGAAAGTTAACTTTACCGACATGGAACAAATATTTAGCCTTGAGCATAGTAAACCACTTGCACCAATATATATATATATATTGCTAAAAGACTTCATACCTTACAATATCATGAAAAAATGTTTGTTGAGAAAAAATGCAACTTACACATAGTGCAGGGAGGCATCAATCCATAATTTGTTACATATGTGCTTGGAGCAAGCAAATCTCGTGCGCAGGAACTACGAATTATAAATTACGGAACCAATAACGTTCAAACAGAGACGGATCGCCTTGATTACTAATATGGTCTAAGAGAGATAACTCAAATTCCTATGTGAATACATAACAGTAATTATAAAAAATTAAATGATGAAAATAGGGGAAAATTGATGGTTTTGAATTGGGTCCTGTAACTGGGCCCTCAAATTTTAATACATGTACATGTGTAGGTCCTGTCAACTGAAGTAAATTAAGAAATATTAAATGTAAATTGTAAATATTCAAATACGTTTGAATTCTTACTTTTTCATCCAATAATCACATATTTTAGCCAAAGTACATGACCATTATTTTATGTAATTAATGTGTGCTTTTTTGTGTTTCAGCTGTATGAGCATCATACTGTGCAAATCACCTAAAGATGGAGTTGACTAAGTTGCTGACTTTGAGGAGGTAAGTATTCAGCATTAATACATACACATTGAGTGCATAATTTGAAATTCAAATTTGAATCCCAGTATTAGAAATCCTAAAACAAATTAATAGATGTGGGGAATATGTTACATTGGGTTTAGTTTCTTGGTTAGAGCCTGCATGGAAACTGAATTCTCTAGAATAATCACAGGAGACCATCCATTTTTTATGAGACATGATAACTTGAAACGTTTTCATCACAACTTCCGAATTTTTTTTTACTTCACTTAGCATACTCAAAAAGACTAGTTGTTTTGTTGCCAATGACGCACATATATATATGTACACATGTGTATGAGCTCAGTATCATTTGTAAAAATGATTAATTCTAATTAGGTCAATGTTGAGAATCACTCAAGTGACCTACATATTGCTATTTGTCTGCGTCAGTCATCATAAGACGTTAATTGAACATTAATATTTTTCTTGATAACCACCCTTCCAATTCTTTTCAAATTTCTTTTAAACATTTTTGGGACAAGGGGAACATAGATTGTAAATCTTAGGACTCTGGATTGACGGTACTTTTAAAAATCCTCTATACCAAAATTGAAAATTTTGTTTTAGAACCAGGGTTTGATTTCTTCAATTTTATGGAGAAAACTTTTAAGATATACACTTCGTCAAATTGTAGAGTTGGGGAGGGGGGAGGGGGGGGGGGTTATAAGTGTATTTGGCATTTATTTGTGTCCAAATTATGCAATTAATACTGAAGATTTCAGTAGTAGTCTGTTTTTAAAACAACATAATATTGCCTGAAAATGCTTGACAAGGAAATTTTTTTAAATCCAAAGCTGAAGAAGGAAGATGGTAAAGGTTGATCTTTCAGTTCCATTCATCTGTTAACTTTTAACATTCATGACAATGCTTTTTAAAAAAAAAAAGATGGTATAGAACTATATCTGCACGTAAAAAGTAACCAACTTTGTAATAATAAAAGGGGCCAGATCCATTGTTCAAATGTTGTAAGTAAGTAAGTAAGTAATTTTTATTTAAAGTCGGAAAACTATATACAGGTAAACAATAAACATGAGCTAAGAGCTCTTTAACCGACTATATAGCATTAAAAAAAACACCCACAAAGCACTAATGATATATAATTGCATGCATAGACATAAAAACAGAAATTTGAAATAAAACAGGACGCATACTTGTATACAGACATCACAAGTCATGCATATATATACACAGGGACTAGCTATATTAAGATGAGCATGCATAACTGAAAACAGTTTGCAACACAAACATAAAAATATGGATATATACATAGAATAAATAAATATGCATGCCTAAGAGACAGAGCGGAGTAAAAATAAAACAGTTAAATTTGTACATATAAGCTTAGAAGCATAGTTAGAAGTTAGATCAAAACTTTAAGATTTAGGCAGGAGAGGCTGGAATTTGCATGAGCTGCATTTACAATTTAATTCCCCACACCAATTTTGAATATAATTTGAGAATAGATTATATGATGTAATATTTCTTGCTTCGTTTGGCAAAGAGTTCCAGAGCTTTGCTGCCTCATATCTGAAAGATTTAATCCCGTACCTGGTTGTTCTAGGTCTTGGTATTTCCGCTGTATTTGTATATCTAAAATTGTATGAATGGTTTTTTATAACAACTAGATCTTGTAAAAAAAAGTGGGGACAGTTTGTTGATAATTTTAAAAGTTTCTAAAGCTATTGTTCGCATTCTTCTGGTTTTTAGTGAAGGCAATTTAGATTGTTTTAATAGGTTTTCGTAAGTACTTTTATAGTCACCATAGATAAACCTCAGAGCTCTTTCCTGAATCTTTTCAATTTTGCGGGTGTTTTGTTCAGTGCAGAAGTGCCATGTCAACGGGCAATAACTAAAATTTGACATAATAAATGAATGATATATGGTTAATTTACCTAATTTGCTAAGATGTTTGCCTATTCGTTTAAGAACATTTAATTGCCTTGCTGCCTTTTTACAAATATTGGTAATATGTGTGTTGAAAGAAAGTTTAAAATCAATTGTAATACCCAACAATTTTATTTCTTCATCACATGAAATTTTTATTCCATCTAAATCAAAAACTATGTTTTCATTGTGTGTTTTGTTTCCAACAGAGATAGCTTGGAATTTTTCTGGATTTGCCTGCATTTTGTTTGATTTAAACCATTTAATCAGAGATCTACTGTCATCTTGAAGTGCTGCTATTACCTGAGTTAAAGATTTATCTGATTTTGATAAAGTATTGTCATCTGCATAGTTGTAGAGATTACATTTATTTACAAAGTGAAAGAGGTCATTGATAAAGATGTTAAAGAGTAAGGGGCCGAGGATAGACCCTTGTGGCACACCTTTGATTATATTTGACATGATGCTGGTGTGCTCCCCTACTTTAACACACTGTTTTCTACATGAGAGATAGCTACTTAACATCTCTCGTGCTGCTTTTGAGAGACCATATGCTTTTAGTTTAAGAAGAAGTAGTTCATGAGGAAGGCAGTCAAAGGCTTTAGAAAGGTCCATTAAAATTGCTGCTGTGTACTTGTTTTTATCCAATGCTTGTTTCCAATCTTCAATTACTCTTAATAAAGTTGACTGACATCCAAAACCTGACCGAAAAGCTGCCAAAAAAGGATTGAAAACATTTTTAAAAAACATTGTTAACTGATTTTCAATTGCTCTTTCAAAAACTTTTGAGATTGCAGGAAGAACACTAACAGGTCTATAGTTACCCTTCTCTAATGAACTATTCTTCTTATGTAATGGTGTCACTTGTGCTATCTTAAGCTGGTTAGGGAAAGTTGATGTTGATAGGGACATGTTAATTAGTTGACTTAGAGGTTTGCTGATAACTGGTAAAGCGATGTGTAAGAGTTTTGGAGAAATTCCATCAATACCAGTGGCTTTTTTAATATTTATTTTCATTATACTTTTTGTTACAAAGTCTTCAGTGACAGCTTTAAAGGAAAATGGATGTTGTTGTGGTAATTCTGTTTTATTTGCTTTTATTGCCTGTATACTTGGGTGATTTTCATCTACTTGTTCTGCATCCCCAATATTTTTAGCAACATTTATGAAAAAGTCATTAAAAATTTCACATCCTTCTTTCTGGCTGTTTACAAGCGTGTTATTTTCCGAGAGAATTAAGTCTTTCTGTGTGGTGCATCCTTTGTTTGTTAAAAATGGTTTTACAGTTGGCCAAAAGTCTTTTGATTTTGGGCCTCCAGCACATCTTTCAATGAAGTATTGATTTATAGACTTGTTTTTTAGGGTGGTTACATAGTTTCTTTGTTTTCTGTACTTTTCCCAATTTTCAGAGGAGTTTATGGATTGGTACTTGTTAAACAACATTTTTTTCTTGTATATTGCCTTCCTAAGTTCTTTATTCATATATGGGACTTGTTTTGTTTGGATTTTTCTTGATTTCAGTGGGGCATGTTTGTTAGCTACATCTAGAAAGCAGTTGCTAAAATCATTGTAACACTTGTTTACATCTTTGCCATCACACAATAAGCATAATTTGGTTTCTAATTCCTCTGCAAATTTTTCAGCATCAAAATGTTTGAAACTTCTACATAATCTGCGTTTTACTTGTCTCTCTAATATGGTTATGTCAACCTGAACAGATATAAAATTGTGGCAGTCACTAATTCCTGAACCAAAATTACATACTTTCCCTGTGTTTGAATTTTCGTTGGTGATAATGACATCTAGTAGGGATGGTTGTTATGTGCCTGCTGATTGTTTTTGTGCTCATTTGAGTAATTTAAGTGCAAGAAGAGTGTAAGTTGATGTTCACAAAATTTAACTTTCAAAACATTGAATCACATGCAAAAAAATATTTTAACGAAAATTTTACACTAGAGATGCCAATTCGAGATAATTAACATGCTTTGTTTATTTGCATCTGGTGTACATTTAGGAACAAGTAGTTTTGTTCAATGTGAAACGATAAATTGATAATGCACATGTATGCGTTGGTTGTACATGTGTTTTTAGGCATATCTTATTACATGTTTTGTTGTGTTTGGTTGTCGAAAATATTGAGAGAAATTAATAATGATGAATTGCTGATATATTAAGGACATCATGGTTCTGATCTAAAGAAATTGAGGGCTAGTTAATATTTACATACTTTGTTACATCATGACCATACATTGCTTGCAAGAAAAAAAACCCCACAAGGGCCACATATATGTAATCAGTGACGAAGACATTTTGTTCAGTTATATTACACTTTTAAAATTCTTAGAAAAATTCCTTAACTGGCAATTGATTGCAATCAGAAATTGCAAATTTTCTATTTATTCCTTACTTGACACCATCACATGAGGACAGCAATGTGCTGCGCGCTCCCTGTAATCAGGGGGAAATAACTCATATAGCAGTGTGAAAAATGTAGCTCATTGATTATTCATATACGTTTGATATGGCATGTCAATCGTTGCAATATTTGATCTCTTCCATTTGTATTGTATAATTTTCCATTTGTATTCTATATTTTCCATTTGCATTGTATAATTTTTCATTTGCATTTTATAATTTTTCATTTGCATCGTATAATTTCCATTTGTATTGTATAATTTTCCATTTGTATTCTATATTTTCCATTTGTATTGTATAATTTTCCATTTGTATTCGATATTTTCCATTTGCATTGTATAATTTTTCATTTGGATTGTATCCAGGGAATGTTTATTTTGATTTCTTACGAAGGATTTCATTAGTTAACGTCACTGATGTACCACATCTGTAGACGTGCTTTGCACACAGGGCCGTAGCAATGACGGTTCTTTATCGTGCCAACGCCTGTGCAGCGATACAGAATATCTGTTTTTAAGGTCATTACGGAAAGACCCGTGATTCTCACTTTTAAATGCCGAGTGTTTGGCAAAGGAGCAATCACTGTCTTTGTTTATGTCTTAGGTTTGATGCGGCAATAACGGTTCTCGAACTCACGACCTCTCGCCCACAAACCAAGCGATATATTACTGAGCTATCGCGATCAGGTCCATGTAGGAGTAGTTATTTTTGAAAATACGTAGCTAGCTCTAGTAATGGCGATTCCCCCACCCCCTGATCTTTTTTTTTTAAATAGAACTCTCCAGAAAAGCATGCACATTTTTATTTAGTCAGAATTCAGTAGATTCGGGGGACTTAATTCGGCCCTTGGGTCCCCACCAATCAGCCAATTGTTAACATCGAGTTTGGCTTGTTACAACTATTCAATGGATTCAATGGAGTTATCGTTTATCGAATTTGGTAATGCGCGAGATGTTGAAGAGGTAAAGTTCAGGAGCCACGTTTCGCAGGAATGTACCGTATTTGCTAAGTGTAATGGCGTACACCCCCCTCCCCAATTAATTGAACGCTTTTATGCGTCTAATGTGATCAGCATATTCAAACTAGTCTCCTATTTAACCACTGGCTGATCTAGATAATTCTGAACGAAAGGATGCAGTAAACTGCTGGATGTCTGGGGACTGTCCCCCCCCCCCCCCCCCCAATTTTTAAATTTAAGGTAAATCTTGGTATCTTGTTTAGAAAAATGTATTAAAAGATAAAAGAAGCAATAATTTCTTCCATTCCCGGAGAAATAAATGACAAAATCTTTTGATTTCTTGAATTACTTTATTGAGAGAACTTAATTTTTCCAAAAACCCTTAAAATTTGCGTCATTTTACTAATTTTACTTTATTAAAAATGACATATTTCAAGCCCTATAAAATCTGTAAAATCCAGCTTTCGGGGGCTTCGCCCCCTGGACCCACTGGGGGCCGCCTCAAGGCGCCCCCAGACCCCTGCCTCATAAAGTGGCGCCCCCGTAACTGCAATTCCTGGATCCGCCCCTGTAAGTCCCCTGGAACAAGTGCGTTTTGACAAAATAAAACGCACATGCATGCTTTTTTGACATCTATATATAAAATATCATATTTGTGAAGGAAAGGGGGGGGGTCTCCCGGCGCAAGATTCCACATTGCTAGCTACATGTATGTTCAACAAGTCCTTATATGGAACCGATCGCGGTAGTTCAGTGATATATCCTTTGGTTCGTAACCGTGAGGTCGCATGTTCGAGTTCTACTCGTGTCATGGCTGCATCAAACCAGTTAATACTTTCCCATACGCATTGCTATCTAAATGTGAGAATCACAGATCTTTCGGATAATGTGACCTTAAAAGCAGACATCCCGTGTTGCGACAGGCGTTGACACGTTAAAAAACCCCACTGCTATGCCACTGTGCGCGTACATGTAGCATAGTAAGTCTATTTGTGGTACGTCACGGCTAAATATAAGTGGGACCTAAACTAATGAAATCCTTCGTAACAAATCAAAATAAACAATCCCTCGGATGCAATACAAATGAAAGATTTTGCAATGCAAATGGAAATTATACAATGCAAAACGAAAAACATATATAATACAAATGGAAAATATGGAATACAAATGGAAAATTATACAATACAAATGGAAAATATAGAATACAAATGGAAAATTATACAATACAAATGGAAATTATACAATGCAAATGAAAAATTATACAATGCAAATGGAAAATATAGAATACAAATGGAAAATTATACAATACAAATGGAAAATATAGAATGCAAATGGAAAATTATACAATACAAATGGAAAAGATCAAATATTGCAACGTTTGACATGCCATAGTTTGAAATATTTTATGACTATACAAGATTTTGTTCAGTAACTATTGAAAAAGACTCGAACACAATTTATGTTCATGTTATGCATAAATCGTATTAAATCATTGACTTCGTAAAATCTTATGACGTCACAGGAGGGTGGAACTACCTTAAATAAAGCTGAATGCTTATGAAGGAAAAGCAGAAAGGGGTACCAAAATTGCAAATTTCGAAAACACAGGGTTGTGAATGTGGGTCCAAAAGAGTCATATAGTGTATAACATGGATTTCATAGCCCTTAAAGCTATAGTGATACTTTGAATATTTTGAAATTTGATTAATACTCAGGAAACCAATAAGGTCTGTGGACCTCTTGTTAATTTATGAGTATTAACACTATATTAATAGTTCTTCAATACAGCATAAACACATGTATACAAACTGTATCAAAACATAACATCCTTTAGGCCAATTCAACTTGATTAGTAAGATTATCATCCAGGATCACCAAAAAGTTTGGAGCAGGTGGAAGGATTTTATTTTTTAATTTTCTGAGAAATACATAAATGACAAACGAGTTTTTGTCAACAGAAGTGCATAATTTGATGTCAGATATATAAATCTATGCTTATTTCACAGATGAGTTTTGAGGCGGGGATGATAATCTATCAATTAAGTAATTAATTAAGTGGTAAAATTACTATTCTAGGATCATGAATAATCTTGTACATGTAAATTTAGTTTAAGGTAGCTCCATACTCGAAGTTTTATCTGATACAAGTTTAAAATGTGTATTTCTTTCCATTCATTAGGGTTAAAACTAACAAATTATCATATAAAATACATAGGTCATCACACTTTTTAAGATGTGAGACGTACATAAACAGAATCACATATCACCATCAGAAAATTGCGATTTTCCTTAAACATCGTTATCAAAATTCCATACAAACTGGTTTTGACGATATAGTAGCATTCATAACAATATCATGAAACTGTATCCTTACAAAAATATACAAAATGTCTGTAACAAATATCGGAAATCTATCGTATAATAGAATTCATAAAGAAATCAATAGAAACAGAGTTATTGCCCTTGGATTCAATATTTTGAAATGTATCATTGATTATTCGTCTATAACTTAGAGTTTTGAAATATTTTATTTTTAACAAGATTTTTTACAATGACTATAGGAAAAGACTCCAACATAATTTATGTTTCTATCATGCATAAATCTAAATAAATCATTGATTCTGTAAAATCTGATGATATCACAGGAGGGTGGAATTACTTTAATCAAATTGAATTAGGTGTGTACTGTATAAAAATGTGAAAAATAAGATGAACTTTTCAATATTTGTTCAACACAGAGCAGAAGATGCATTCCATGACACTTATATGATATAGAAGACAAAGGAGAGCTCTTGAGAATGGAAAAGAAAAAGAACCTGCGAGTTTTACAGTCAATGAACACACCTCACGACACAAGTCCATCCTGATTCAGTAAACCGGTAGTCTATTCTTCTAAGGACACACCATGACTTAGTTAAGATCAAGTTTTGGTGTCAGAAGACTAATGTAACTAAAACATTGCAAAATTAACCTGCAAGTGTCTTATGTGAGTCTACCGAATAAGGATTCATTACTGAACAGTTGAAGGAAAGTCACTATTATGATGATTTAAAAAAAAAAGATGATTGTGTTGTTTGGATAACATTGTGATCCATGTTTGTTGAATAAATAACTTTGCAAAAATGAGTTGTTCTGTGTTAATATTATAAATTTACTAATTACTGGTATGTCAACATAGATTACAGTAACACTGAACAAACTTCAATAAATTTTAAAGTTTCATGCAGTTTCTGCAGTAGGAAATGACACCTATTGATTTTCTGGTCCAAAGGTCACCAGGTGCAATACAATACTCTATACAATTGATGTCTGACCAGTTTCTTCAGAACCCTTTTGATTGATAGTGATATTTCATACAGGGGTTGGTCACTGGTAGTATATGACCCCCATTGATTTTCAGGTCAAAAGATTAAAAATGGCAGGGGCCTCCGTGGCTGAGTGATTGGAGCATAGCGCTCAAAATCACACGGCCTCTGTCGGCGCGGGTTCAAATCCCGCTTGCGCCGGTAAGTGAGAAAGTTTCCCAGTTTACTTTCGGAAGGTCGGTGGTCTCTTCCCAGGTACATTGTATATGGGTTCGCACTTTCACCAATAAACACTGGGCACCACCAGATAACTGAAAAAATTGTTGAGTGTCGCGGAAAATATCAATAAATCAATCAATTAAAAATGGCTAGGTACAATGTAGCTAGTACTCTATGCAATGGTGTCCCCCCAATATATTGAGCCTGTTGTTCAATTATGATATTTCATATGTTGGTTGGTTATGAATAGTAGATGACCTTAATGATTTCCAGGTCAAAGGTCGGCAAATACAAGGCAGTACAATGAACAATTTATTGGTATCTGCCCAATATCTTGAGAAGACTTTTTTTTAATAGTTATTGATAATAGTTTACATGGCAATACAGTACATGTAATATAGCTCGTTTATGGAAATGATTGCAAAATCTACTTGGTGTTTGGGGAGGGGGGTACTACTGGATTACAGATTGTTTTTTTTTAATCACTCTAACTAATTTTTATTAATATGTTAAACTTCTCCATGTTTATTTTTGAAATATCAATTGCTCATATTGTTCATTTTGACTGAAAATGGTGTAGGTTGTATTATTTGTCATTAGTATGAATTTTTGGCAAAATGCCCAAATCTACAGTTTTCGTACTACCATAGATCAATTGTACTACGTTTCACCATTAATCTTTTTATATATATTAAGAGTCTTTGATATGGACATCCTTTGCTGACAGTTGATTATGCTGTATGTATTTTCCAAATTATCTAAATTCATCAACCAATTCCAACAAAAATTCACTTTTTGGCAAAAATGCCCAAATCTAGTTTTCGTGCTACAATAGATCTGTTGCACTACGTTTCACCATTAATCTTTTTATATATATTAAGAGTCTTTGATATGGACATCCTTTGCTGACAGTTGATTATGCTATATGTATTTTCCAAATTATCTAAATTCATCAACGAAATCCAACAAAAAATCACTTTTTGGCAAAATGCCCAAATCTACAGTTCTCGTGCTACAATAGATCTATTGCACTACGTTTCACCATTAATCTCTTTATATATATTAAGAGTCTTTGATATGGAAATCCTTTGATGGCAGTTGATTATGCTGTATGTATTTTCCAAAATATCTAAATTCATCAATGAAATCCAACAAAAAATCACTTTTTGGCAAAGTGCCAAATTATAATACATTGGTACAGCGGTCAGTAACACACTCTTTACCATAGGTGGATATAGATATCATCAATAAGGAGGGAATTTTATGGGGAATTGAGATTTATGGAGAAAATTAGTTGTCTTTTTTAATTTTTTATATACCACAAGGACAAAACATGGGTAAAACGGGCTGAATTTTGCAGTTCAATTAGCCCTCATAGACTGCTGTCGGTTTCCATGGCAACGGATGGTAGAAATTTGGTGGTGGGGTTTAAATTATGTAAGATGGTGCAAGTAAAGTTAATACTGTGAAAATCAAAGAAATCTGTGACATTGAGTGGCCAGACCCTATCTGATTTCTTTGATTTTTACATAGAATTGATCTTAACGTCTACAGACATTCTCCAAGGCATTTTGTAATACACTATACTATAGCTCGGAGTGGTAAAAATGTAGATATTGTTCCCTGTTTTTTTCCATCTCTAGAAACAGTGCGACGGACACTTTAATTTTCTGTACAGAGTAAAAATACATCAATAAAATATATATTATGTGAAAAAGGTAGAAACGTTATAACAAATAAAACCAAAAGCAACATTGAATTCCTTTAGAGATAATAAGAATTAAGTATGTAAGACGTAAATGCCCTACATTTTAAATATGACTAAAAGCTTATATATAAGATTATATTTTCAAACATTTCGGTTGAACATCAATGAGAAGACATTATTTGTCGAAATGCGCATCTGGTGCATCAAAATTGGTACCGTATAAGTTTTACATCAATCAGAATGGTAATTCATGCAGATGATAGTATATACAACGAATGCGAAATACAATATATTTATTTTAAGATTCTTTTTTGAAAGTGTTCACAGATGAACGTGAAATGAGTTATAAAGGTAAATGTTCTTGATGAACGTTGTGGCCACATCTAATTGTCTGTTGTCATGTGTTGAAGTTCGAAATTTCGGTTTAAAAAGAGCTTGCTTGTTTTGTGATCGAAGATATCGTCTAGTTTGGTATATGCTTATGACTTAGTGTATATATTGCGACACACAATTAAGCCTTCCACATCTGCCATATATATCTACATCGATATATTGTAACTTTTTGGCGTACAATTTCCTTTGGAGGGCGTGTTACATTAACATTTATGTAGCAATATTCCATTATCACCTGCATATGGTGTTTATATATCTCAACTGATTCGATATACAAGAGCTTGTTCTGGGTATAGTCAGTTTTTAAATCGAGGTAAGCTACTGACAAAGAAGTTGATGGTACAGGGATTTCAACAGTCTCGATTGAAGTCAGCATTTCGCAAATTCTAGGGTCGTTATAACGATCTAGTTCGTCAATACAACCTCGCATTGGGTCAAATGCTGTCTGACGTGTTTCATACCGATTGTTAAGCCGTTCTTGGCACCCTGATTTTGACTGCGGGTAACTCCGTTTACCTGATCAGGATATGGGGCTCACGGCGGGTGTGACCGGTCAACAGGGGATGCTTACTCCTCCTAGGCACCTGATCCCACCTCTGGTGTGTCCAGGGGTCCGTGTTTGCCCAACTATCTATTTTGTATTGCTTGTAGGAATTATGAGATTGATCACTGTTCGTTATCTTCACCTTGCATTAACTAACAGCCCAGGGAAGATACTTTGTTTTCTTTCGGAATATTTCCGAATAGTCCTCAGAATTTTAACGTCTACAGACATTCTCCAAGGCATCTTGTATTACACTATATTATAGCTCGGAGTGGTAAAAATGTACATATTGTTCCCCGTTCTTTTCCATCTCTAGAAACAGTACGACTGATTCTTTCATTTTCTGTACAGAGTAAATATACATCAATAAATTATATATTAGGTGAAAAAGTAAGAAACGTTATAACGAATAAAACTAAAAGCAACATTGAATGGCTTTAGAGATAATAAGAATTAAGTATATAAGACGTAATTGCATAAATTTTAAATATGACTAAAAATTTATAGATAAGATTATATCCATTAAAATGGTAATTCATGGAGATGATAGTATATACAACGAATGCCAATTTCAATATATTTTTTTAAGATTCTTTTTAAAAAGTGTTCGGAGATGAACGTGAAATGGGTTATGAAAGTAAATGTACTTGATGAACGTTGTGGCCACATCTAAACGTCCGTTGTCATGCGTTGAAGTTCGAAATTTCGGTTTAAAAAGAGCTTGCTTGTTTTGTGATCTAAGAGATCGTCTAGTTTGGTATATGCTTATGACTTCCTGTATATATTGCGACACACAATTAAGCCTTCCACATCTGCCATATATATCTACATCGATATATTGTAGCTTCTTGGTGAACAATTTCCTTTCGAGGACGTGTTACAATAATTAACCGCCCAGGGAACATAATTATGTTTTCTTTCAGAATATTTCCGAGTAATCCTGCGTCGGGTGGGGTGGGGGGATTTTTTCGTTATTTTCCTCGGAACTTGTCCTAGGTTTCCTCTATAAAACACAACTACATTTGCTGATTCAAAGTGCATATGCACTTGTTGTTAGTGTAAACCAACCACTGACCCTTCAACTGCGAACAGCTGGAAGAATTCAGAATTTTAACGTCTACAGACATTCTCCAAGGCATTTTGTAATACACTATATTATAGCTCGGAGTGGTAATAATGTAGATATTTCCCTGTTCTTTTCCATCTCGAGAAACAGTACGACTGATTCTTTCATTTTCTGTAGAGTAAATATACACCAATAAAATATATAGTAAGTGAAAAACATAGAAACGTTATAACGAATAAAACTAAAAGCAACATTGAATGGCTTTAGAGATAATAAGAATTAAGTATATAAATCATAATTACGGATATCTAAATATGACCACAAATTGATATACATGTATAAGATTTTGTCAGATAGAATGGCAAGTCATGCAGTTGATAGTATATACACCGAATGCCAATTTCAATGAATGTGTTTTAAGATTCTTTAAGACATAGAATAAAATGTTGGTCACAGGAGAGACCCTTGGGATACGTCACATTCAATCAAATCTATAATGGATCTTCTTCTCAAACTGTAATGCGATGAATATATTCATCGTTATGGGCGTCAAAGGGATTTTGTCTATCTCTAAAAACCGCTTTTCTCCAATCTCCTGATTTACTCAACAACTTGCATAAACACCGCCATCTTTGCAAATCTACGCACTGATGCAACATTACGTCCCCTCCGAGGTTACTTAGCGTTACGTCGTAATGTACAGTGCAACGTAATTTAGGACAGTTTCTAGAAACGGCGAATTTCTTCTATTTACAACTTAAGTCTCACTTGCGAACAACGTGAAATTTATTAGCTTTCGTGAAACGGTGTCCAGATGTAGACATTGTTCTGCGTTTTGAATGAAAGTAAATAGTGTTAATCGATAAAAAGCCATCCATGTATGGAAATGTCTAGTTAAAGGCAACAGCAAAAGACGGTTTTTCCACGTAGAACTTTTGAATAAATTATTTCTCATAGAAATACAATTTTAAAAAACCATTTTAATGAATAGTGGAGCACATATCATGCCCATGGAATTTCCAAGAGAATGTAAAAAAACACCTGATCTCCAAAAAACTACGTAGATATTGTCAATGAGGAACTCCAGTATGTTTTTAAGATCCATTTCAGACCACTTGTGTGTAGAGTCAAAATGGTACATTTATCAAAGCAATTTAATTTTCTGACCCAGGGTTTCTTGAAAACATGGTAAAGATTTTTCATATTTATCAGTATGTAAAATTTTGATCCACTATTGTTGGTACATACCACGTCAAGGGACCATGATTTAAAGAAACTGGAATCTACTCTATATCAGGAAGCTTTCATGTATGAAAGCTTCAACTTTATATATTTTATGTGTTTCAACTTTTCTGGCCAAGTTGTTATTGAGAAGATTTTCGAAATATATTCTCGTGTAAACCTTCGATCCCTTATTATGGTTCAAGTCTACCTCTCGGGGCATGATTTGAACAAACTCGAATCTACTCTATGTAAGAAAGATTCAAAGTAAATTTCCACTTTTCTGGCCCAGTGGTTCTCGGGAAGATTTTCCCTATATAACAGTATTTAAAACTTAGATCCCCTATTGTGGTCCCACCCTACCAGCGGTTCCAAATTTTTTCTCCCCTTAGTTACAGGTAGAATTTCAGCTTCAGTACTGTCAACGACAGATTAACAATATAACTTTATGAGAAGTGAGATCAGTTCAGCTTCTCCATCTTCATATTCCCATATTCATGTGACAATATTCCATTGTCACCTGCGTATGGTGCTTATATCCCTGATTCGATACGCAAGAGTATGTTCTGCGTATATATCTTTTAAATCGAAATAGGCTATTGACAAATAAGTTGATGTTACATGGGGTTTCAACAGTCCCGTTTAAAGTCAGTATTTCGCAAAGTCTATGTTCCTCATTATGTTCTAATTTACAAATACAAGGATTACTGGTTTGAATGCTGTCCGTCCTGTTTCGTACCAATCGTTAAGCCGTTCTTTACATACTGATTCTGAATACCGATTACTCCGTTTTCCTGGTCAAGATATAGGCCTTACGGTGGGTGTAACCGGTCAACAAGGGATGCTTGCTCTCCTGGGCACCTGATTCACCTTTGGTATGTGCAGAGACCTGTGTTTGCCCTGCTCGTAATTTTGTATTCTTTACAGGATTAATGAGATTTACATGTATTATGTAGCAATATTCCATTATCACATGCATATGGTGTTTATATCTCTCAACTCATTCCATACGCAAGAGTTTGTTCTTCGTGTGGCCAGTTTTAAAATAGAGGCAGGTTACTAACAAACAAGTTGATGTTACAGGGATTTCATCAGGCTCGTTAAAGTTAACATTTCGCAAATTTTACTGTTGTAATAACGATTTAATATACCAATACAATCTGTCATTGAGTCAAATGTTGTCTGACGTGTTTCGTGCCAATCGTTAGACCGTTCTTTACATACTGATTTTGACTACGGATAACTCCGTATGCCTGATCAAGACAGGGTTCACGGCGTGTGTGACCGATTGACAGGATATGTTTACTCCTGGGCACCTGATCCCACCTCTTGTATGTCCAGAGGTCCGTGTTTGCCCTACTTTTTAATTTTGTATTCTTTATAGGAATTATGAGATTAACCACTGTTTGTTATCTTCACCTTTTCATACATAATATATATGTATTTCTATCATTATGTATCTATTTATGTGTATTTATAACTTTTTCCCAAGAACATTTATGCCAATAGTGTTTAAGCTTTTAACTAAACATTTTAGAGTACTTTTAGATGTCATTTAATTTCATTCAATTGTGTGTTTTTTTAATGTTGCATTTCTCACCGCTATCCTTGCAAAGCGGTTAGGAGTAATTTGTTATATATAAGGCGCTATATAAATTTTATTTATTATTATTCTAAAATATACAGTGACTCACAATATTTGTACATATCTCGTAATGATGTAGGAAGAAATATATATATATATATATATATATATATATATATATATATATATATATATAACGCACTAAAATGACCAACGACACGAACTACCAGATTGTAAACTTTTTGGGACGACCCGTCCCTTCTTCAGGACAAACGAAAATAATTACATTATGTGGCCAATATTAACAGAAAATAATAACAAAAACTATATATAAATATGTCTACCCTAGACATGATCAGTACGGGAATGTCTGATGTTGATTCATTTTCCTCGGCTGTTTGGCGTTGGTTCACTTTGTATACTTATTCAAACTTGTTATTTACATTATTTTTCTCTTAAATTTTTGTTCATTTCTCATTTCAATTTTATAGTGTTTATTCATTTACATAGTTTATTTTCATAATAAGTTTATTTATTTATTTATTTTTTGATAATTTTTTCTTTGCATAGTTAAAATAGAATCTCTCTGGTTACGAGTTAGCTTTACTACATGTATTTGTCAACGTAATATAGTTAACTCGTTCCACTTGAGATTGATTGAGTCTATTTTTATACCTTCGTATACTTTGGATCAGCTCTTTGGACGAATAAGGCATGTCCTAATTCGTTCCGATTTTAACATTGATTGGCAAGCCTAAAAACAAAAACAAAAACAAAAAAGCATGTAATCTGCGTTGTAAATACGTTTGCAGATTAGTGTAGTTGTAGTGCTAGATGTATTTATATGTAGTTTTTGTTTTTATTTTCTGTTGATATTGGCCACATTATGTAATTCTTTTCGTTTGTCCTAAAGAAGGGACGGGTCGTCCCGAAAATTTGAAGATCTGGTTGTTCGTGTCGTTGGTCATTTTAGTGCTTTGTATAATTTTTTGTATTTGACCTTGTGTCCATGTTGTGGATCTGACACTTCTAGGTATCGGGTGTTGTTGGAACTTAGTGTATATATATATATATATATATATATATATATCGAACGATGACTAAGTACACATGATCCACATTTAATTAATTACACTTAGCGCTTTCGCCGTGTAGTTCGGGTGTTCAGAGTGTAACAAGGTTTACAGAAAGAGTAATTTCATGACTCTTTTTGTAAAACTTGTTACACTCTGAAGAGCCGAACTACACGGCGAAAGAGCTAAGTGTAATATATATATATTTATAGAGAATAATAACCTAAAAGTGTCAGATCCACAACATGGATAAGTGTAATTAACATTATTAAGTGTAATTAATTAAATGTGGATCATGTGTACCTAGTCATCGTTGGATATATTTTTTCTACTTATTACCTATACGTTTTTTTTCCATATTTTTTTAATATTAGTATCCGATTACTGAGACTCTATTTCAATTATATATATATATATATATATATATATATATATATATATATATATATATATAATATATCCAACGATGACTAAGTACACATGATCCACATTTAATTAATTACACTTAGCGTTTTCGCCGTGTAGTTCGGCTCTTCAGAGTGTAACAAGTTTTACAAAAAGAGTACAATGTACTTGTTATGGCATTGTAGTTAAGACATTGTAGTTAAATATTTATATTTATATATAAAATTATAAACACTTTCTAGAAATAAATCGACTGTGTTACCGGTCTTCTTCTGTTGTGTTTATCTGTCATAACAACGTAACGCAAGACTACATACACAAAAGTGCAATGATTGATTGATTGTATCTTACTTAACGTATCGCTCGAGAATTTTTCACTCATATGTTTTTCACAAAAAACATATCTATTGAAAAATTGCATTTAAAATTCTATAAATATATAATGAGTTTGAGTACTAAGACAACAAATGGAATTATATATGGTGAACTTGGGAGATACCCTCTTCTAGTAATAGTCAAGATAAAAATGATAGCGTTTTGGGACGAAACCTCATTTCCCTAGTAACACTGATAAATTGTCCGTTGAAATATATCATTTAGTTTATAAAAAAGACATCAAATGGTTAAAATTGATAAAATATACTAGTATATTGAATGAGTGTGGACTCTCATATTTGTGGACAACATAATCTCTATATAATCCAATTTGGGTAAAACAGGAAATTAAAAGAATATTGATAGATCATTTTATTCAAGAATGGAGGAGTAATATTTATCGTTCTCCCAAATGTTTAAATTACAGACTTTTCAAAGATTCCCTGATATTCGAGAATTATCTCACTATTCTACCTCGAAAATACGCACTAACTTTATGTAAATTTAGATGTAATAATTTTAAACTACCCATTGAGTATGGAAGATGGAATAATACTCCTAGAAGTCAACGTTTCTGTTAATTATGTAATCGAAACAAAGTAGGAGATGAATATCATTACATTTTTGAGTGTACATATATACACAGCATAATTTAACAAATGCCAGAAAAGCTTTATTGTCTCAAAATCTAACAAAGAATCCAAATATTATAAAATTCCACAAACTAATTTACATCAACAAATCTTGCACTGCTGAAAAGTTCATGTAAATTTTTATTTGTTGTAAAGGAAAATATGGACCTTACGTAGCTTTAATAATTTCATTAGGATATAACTTGGTCTCATGGTAATGTTCATGTTTCTCCACTTTATACATAGTAATATAAAAAATAGTTATTCCTGTACATGTTGTATATGCAGTATTCTGTATTTTCCAACCTCCTCTCTGTAATGTATGACTGCACATTTATGAGAATAAAGCATTGATTGATTGATATGGAGACGTCACCAAGACCGCTGAGGGGCTTCAAATTTAGGCCTATGCTTGGGGCTTACGGCCATTGAGCAGTGAGGGTTCTCAGTGAGGGTCCTTTAGCGTGCCACACCTACTGTGACACGGGACATCCGTTTTTAAGGTCATCTCCGAGCGTTTGGCGATGGAACTCTCACTACCTATTTTAACGACTTAGGTCTGTCGCGGCCGGGATTCAAACCCCGGCCTTCCGCATGCGGGACGAACGCTCTAACCTCTCGGCCACCGTGGCGGTTCAAAGTACTACGACGTCACAGTAAGTATTACACAATACGCAATTTCCGAGTTACCCAATAGTTCTTTCCCTTTGTGGAACTCTTACGCACAGTGAGACGCAAAACATACTACCATCCACACGCGGTGGGTACAAATGCTTATCACTGCCTTTATTTATTGCTTAAGGCCGATTATCAGACACCATACAACCACCCAAACTGCAGGGTCACACAATATTTATAAATTTATTAGTATTTAATAATAAAATAGCTCAAACAAAAATCGATTATCACCATCTTTCTTTGATTAAAATATCACTCGTGCAGAAGAGGAAATAAAAAATAATTTCATATTTAATGTAATGGCCTAATTCAAACAAATACTATTCTTGCTATGGTCAGTTTAATGTATACCAACGGCTAATATAAACAAAATTTACACTTTCATTACTTTTATCCGTATTTACATAGCTAGTCTATAATACATGTATACAGCGTGTACCCACCGAAGCGTTCAATAGAACACTGAACGTACCTCCATCACGAAAGAGCTGATATCTCGGAAGTTGCGTATTGATTAATTGTCTCTTGCTTAACGTCTCGCTCGAGAATTTTTCACTCATAAGGAGACGTCACCGAGACCGGTGAAGGGCTTCAAATTTAGGCCTACGCTGGCGCTTACGGCCATTGAGCAGTGAGGGTTCTTTAGCGTGCCACACCTACTGTGACACGGGTCATCCGTTTTTAAGGTTATCTCCGAGGACCCGTGACATTCACACCTGATGCCGAACGTTTGGCGATGGAACTGTCACTACCTGTTTTAACGACTTAGGTCTGTCGCGGCCGGGATTCGAACATCGGCCTTCCGCATGCGAGGCGAACGCTGAAGTTGCGTATTGAAAAGTAACGTCAAAGTTGTTATTGCGTGAAAAACATTTGAAAAAGGTAAGAGTCTAATAATAATAAAATGAACAATACTCACCCGTCCTCGTGGACATATCCTAAAATATGACTATGACTACAATTAAATATTTGGTAAGTAATGTAGCAAAAAAATACGATAATATTGTTAAAATCGGTTATTATAACATGTTCTATTTTGCATATTCCGAATGGTACATAAGTATTCAATTTTTTCTTCCATAAATGTTCTCTAAAGCAACAATAAATGTCATCTTTGTAAAGTTTTTCAATTCCTATTATAGAATAATCGTCAATACTATGAGAATCTGTATAGGGCCACACAGTCTCGCGCAGTCTCGCTTCCGGTGGAGAACTTCCGGAGGCAAGCACACATTTCTCAGCATAGCAATAGACTGTGAATTGGCTTATTTAAGTTAAAAGAAACGATCATAACTGTTTGCGTGATGTCAACTTGGTTTACGGCGAACATGTAAGATGTCCAGGATCCTATCTACTCCCGGGTTGGCGAAAAAACGGGGAAAACAATGCAGGTACTAATGTAAACAATCGATGTCAAAACACTTATTTACACGTTTTCCCTGTATTTCACGAATACATATTTCGTAAATATACATTTACATTTGCAGAGATGAATAAAAACAACAGAAGCAATAGCTATTTAAGGATGGTGTGAAGGATAAAGACCCCCCCCCCCTTCACCATTTAACAGCTGTTTAATAGCTTCCACTTTCATATAGTGGCGGATTGTTAGCCCTCCCCCTTTTCTTCCGCCACAAAGGCATTACTGGCATATGTAGATGAAAACTCCATATTTGGCACCCACAATGGTTGAGTATTTTGGCTAATACTTCATAACTTGACTTTTACATGCCCCCCCCCCCCCCCCCCCCCCCCTCGGAAATCCTGGATCCGTCAATGATATGGGAGAAGACAGATGGGATCTATGAAATACAGAATACGGTACTGATGACAAGCTTAATAATAATATTAACTGATCTATTAGACTCTCATCGAGTTTATCCATGGAGATACAATATACATGTGGTCTGTAAAATGTATGTATATATGCATTCATAAATATTCTACCTTAAAATTTCCATGTAGGCCTAACGGTAGAATCTCATGTTTTATATCATTTGCACGTTTTCAATTCTGAAATCTTGTGTTAAACTTGTTTCATACCAGAATCCAAAGCATCATTAGCATGACCTAAATGAATCTAAAACACAGGTCAGAATTATGATTATGAAGAATATCTTTTGACTGAGTGGTGTCACATGTGGGTTTCGGATATTGTGAATTTAAGAATTAGGGCAAAATTTTAAATGTATGACAAAACACTCGAATTGCTACATTAATTCACATGCAAGTATTTTCACCCCTACCTATGAAACTAAATTTGATGAATGTTGATCCAAATAATTCTATAAAGCAATATAATCATTTATTTAATACAGTCATGTACATGTACAAAATTTGTAGCTCTGTGATGAACTTTTATTCAATATCAATATTTAGATACCATCAAAGTATATCCCATGTAGAAAACACACCTTTTCATGCATTGATTTGTTTTTGACCCATCAAGATCAGAATTTAGATTTTTATCAGACATCAATCAATCTTTTAATCTCAAACTTTATTTGTAACAGTTGTGCAGATGCAGAAAAATATGCTTGAATCTAACAATGGAACATCTTCACAAGTCAAGGGTTATTGATTCGTTACCTCGCACTAACCCTTGACATCAGTCGCTATTTAAAAGTTGGGCTCGAGAAGAAGCATATGATTGGTTTGCAGCCTGAAACTGCAAACCAATCAGACAACGGCTTTTATAATCGGTCGAAAACAAAACTAAACAGTAAACACGCATGGCGACGGCATTATGGTGTAGAATTTGTGGTCAATTAGTACAAGACAGATACCATCGATCGATTTTCGGGGGTTCGTTTTGTTTGAAGAAACAATTAGACGAGGTTTTGGGGTATGAGCCGAATGAAAATGATGGATTGTGGAAGTACGTTTGTCGACTATGTTTAAACAAATTAAACAAGTTGTCTAAAATTGACTATGAACTAAATAATAAACTACAACAATTAAAGGACGAAAATGTGAATTATTGATTGCGTTACGAAATAATTTAACACGCAATGATGTTGAAAAGTGGGGCGACTATCAGCGTCACTGCATTTCCCCCCAAAATAATGGGAACAACTTCGTAAGATATCGATTTACCACTGCCGGTTTTAGTCCCAATAAAAACATCTTTTTCTTCTCTGATACATGATATCGAAAGCTTTTGGTTTTAAGTCAAATGATCGATTTGATGTTTTTCACCTATCTTTTCGCCAACGGACGCCATTTTTTACTTTCTGTTTTATTCCCTTACCAAACTTTCATCTGAAACAAGAAATCCCATTGGCTGATTTATTTTAGCGTAATGCGTCATCCTTTTTCTCGAGCCCAACTTTTAAATAGCGACTGATGTCAAGGGTTAGTACGAGGTAACGAATCAATAACCCTTGACTTGTGAAGATGACAATGGAAGGGATGTGTAATTCTTCATTTCCATATATTTAACTGAATTCTGCAGTTTTATTTCCATAATGCATTTATTATTTCCTTGTACACTATTCTTCTTTGCTATTTACAGTGATTTTTTTAAATTTCAGTTTATTTGAAGATAATGGGCCTACTGCTTGGTGGTTTATTGGATTGTGAAAAGTGACACTGGATTAACGAATTACCAGAGCAATCCATTCCAGGGCAGATTATGAAAGCTGCTTTGCTCTTGTTGATTTTAATATCTTATGATATACAAATACAGATTAAGTATTAAAAATAAAATAAAAGTCTTCAACACCATGTATTTTCTTTTCATACAATTTAATGTAGATACTTATGTACATAAGTCAAGCCTACGTTTAATTGATTTTTCCTCTAGAGTGGTAGTATTTGATCATTTATGACACACAAACTGTACAATATATTCTTGGCAATGACATGAGATTACAAGTCTATCAATAACTACTGCCTGTCTTGTGGTTATGAAGTAAATAGAGAGTCATGGCTTGAAATCAGGTCCTTCACAGTAGACCCACCAAGTCAATGGGTACAGATGGTCAGGAACCAGTTTCCAATGCATTGCTGTTGAAGATTGAAACAGAATAATCTTATAAAATGCTGACATAAAAAAGAAGCACCTATTTATAAGAAACCAAATCTTATGACATATATTGACATTTCTTACATGTAAAGCTTAGCAGTAACCCATCAAAATGTGATTACCTGTTGTTGACAATTCGGTTATCTGCACAGTGCAAGGAATAAAGCCCATCTTTTTTGGTTTGTTGAGCCCGAGGTGGTACAGACTTAAGATCTTACATCGATGATTGTTTGACATCTGTTTTCAAGATATTCCTATACATCTAATAATTGAAATGACTACATTTTGAAAAGTAAAATTTAAAAAAGTTATATAATTATGAGGTTTTCAATTATGATAATGATTTTATTGCTTAATATGAATATATTATTTGCACACTCTCACTATAATAAATCACTAGTTTGTGTTCATTTTATAAACAAAGATCAAACAAATGTACTGGGATCAAGACAGTTTTATAATACAAATACATAATATATATATATATACATTTTCCCCTTTAATTATCTGTTAGCTTTCTTCAATTATATTTTACTGATATTTGCTATCACTTATATATTCTTTGTGTAAATACAAAAACATAGAGAATAATGCCAGCTGTGCAGTGATTTGTTCTTTCTTATGCCCATTCACAAAATTTTATGGATTGTGCTGTTTTCCATGATTATTGATGTTACCAATTATGATCTAAGCATATAAATTAAGTTAGTTCGAGTCAGTCACCTTTATAGTAGTTTTCTTTAGGAGTAACTGAATACTGATATGCATACTCAGGGTTTGACAATACTGTAACCTGCTAGCCGCGGATAATTTTAATTCATGTTGAAATTTGGGGGGGTGGGGGGGGGGGTGGGGGGGGGGAGGGGTGATGTATGGTTTTTCTTACCTTTAAAACTTCATCACATAGCTTTTAGAATTATTGGAAATAAAAAATTAGTTTCTTGTTAATTAAAATCTATATTATATCTCTCAAAGGACTAAAATTTAACATACCGTAACAGCTGACTCTGTAGCTTCTGTCTCGCATGGAACCTTGAGCTTCGTGTTTTACCACAGACATAGTACATCTCTTTTACGTAAGTAATCTTAACAACAGATCTTAATGAACAGTTATTCAAGATTTGATACTAAAAATTTTGTTCCCAATTTGTAATATCCCCAGTATAAGATCGAAAACGTCATCGCACTATGTATCGTGTGACACTCGACATGTTTGTTTATCTCCAGAAACGAAATCTCGCGAAGTCTCGCCGAACACTGTGCAGCCCTATACCGATTGTTAAGCCGTTCTTGGCACACTGATTTTGACTGCGGATAACTTCGTTTACCTGATCAGGATATGGGGCTCACGGCGGATGTGACCGGTCAACAGGGGATGCTTACTCCTCCTAGGCACCTGATCCCACCTCTGGTGTGTCCAGGGGTCCGTGTTTGCCCAACTATCTATTTTGTATTGCTTGTAGGAGTTATGAGATTGATCACTGTTCGTTATCTTCACCTTGCATAGAAATGAATAGCAACAGGATCATCATTTTATCGTCTAATAAATGACAAATTCAAAACATGCCTTTTGTATAAAGTTACCCCAGTTTCTCCCACATCTACAATTTTCTTGCATTTTTTGCAAAACACTCCATCAACTACATTGCTGGATTTTCAATTGATCTAATTTTTTATATGATATTTGTTACCGCTGCAGTCCTCAAATTGATTAGCTGTAAAGACACATTGACATAAAGTCGCATCTATTCTAAAAAAAAAAAAAAATAATGGATTATTGTGTTTCTTATGTACCAGAATGTCTTTTACATTTTCTTTTCTAAAAAAATAAATAGATTATTGTGTTTCTTATGTACCAGAATGTCTTAAATTTTGTCTCCTTTAAAAACCACTATGGGCATATCTCTAAAAAAAAAATTCTACGCGCACGGAGCCACCCCAAATCGTCCCCCGGCATCCCAAAATCGTCGCCCCGGCGACAGTTTGGGACAAGATTGCACTATCATTAGGGGCGACGATTTGGGATGTACTATAGTACACCACAAATCGTCGCCCGTCATAAATCGTCGCGCACCAATATTTTATTGACGTTTTTAGGATAAATTACACAGAAATTATTTCATTGTACCCCCTCTTATATGCGGGAAGGGGGTACATAGGTTTCACTTGGTTTGTTTGTTTGTCTGTCAGCACTCATATATCTGATGTTTGTCGACTTATTCAAGCTAATGGGCTGGAATTCTGTATGTTGATTACAAGTGACCCTTTGACATGCCTCCCCAAAATTGAGAATTCTGGGATGAGAGCTTAAAGCGCCGCGATCTGTACACAATTTTCAGCATTTCTACAATATTTCTGGTGTTTGTGAACCGATATATGGGTTACATGTGTTCCCCGTAACATGGAATCTCTTGATCGCGAGCTCAAAACGCCAAGAGCTCTCATAGCGAACTACTTTCGACTGCCACTCTGGTGTTTGTGAACCGATTGAGCTGAAATTTTGTATGTAGAGAACCTCGGTCTTTTAATTGGCGACAGAACTTCATCTCTATTATGAGTTCTGTCGAAGATTATGCCAGACGATGGGCTAAATATGAAAAAGAAGAACTTGATACATAGTCAGAATGGGTTAAAAGCATAAGAGGGATATTAAAATCCCGCATTAGACACATGAAAACAAAAGTACGTACCATCTATCCTTCTGTGTTTGGTAAACCAGAAGTGATAAAAGAATTAGATAGGTTACACAAGGAATATGTTTTGGTTCCAGCTGACAAAGCTAGTAACAACATTGTCTTTATTTGTAAGGCTCATTATTACAACTGTATTTTAAACGAACTTGGCATTTATTCCACTTTTGGTAATCATACTTATACTCCAACTGCCCTTTAAAAAGACGAAATTCTTCAAAACCATGCTTCAGTTTTAGACACATTTAATATTCCAGTCAATGGGTCGAATGAATATGAGTTACCGTACCTATACTGGATTACTAAACTACATAAAAACCCTTACAAACAAAGATACATTGCTGGATCCAGTAAGTGCTCTACCAAGCCCCTATCTTTGCTCCTCACGAAAATGTTAACAGCTGTGAAGGAGAAACTTCAAACTTACTGTGCGACTACATATGCCAGAAGTGGTGTTAATCAAATGTGGATTCTAAAAAATTCTGAAGAACTTTTAGTAAACTTGAAATCACAGAATTTTCCCCAAATCAATAGCATTAAAACCTATGACTTTTCAACACTATACACGACCATTCCTCACGATAAATTAAAGACTAGACTTTTTGACATCATAGACAGTTGCTTCTTCAACAAAAACGGAAAACGGAAATATTCATATCTAGTGATCAGTCATTCAAAAACTTACTTTGTTAAACACCACTCTGATTCCACGCACAAGTACTCTGAAGTTGAAATAAAAAATATGCTAGAGTTCCTCATTGACAATATCTTCGTGGTCTTTGGTGATCAGGTCTTCCAACATTCTGTTGGAATTCCCATGGGCACGAATTGTGCTCCTTTGTTAGCTGACCTGTTTTTATATTCATATGAAGCAGAATTTATTCAAAAACTTCTATATGAGAAGAAACAATCTCTCGCTGTGACCTTCAATTCGACTTTTAGATATATCGATGACGTTTTGTCTATTAACAATGATAGCTTTCATCCATATGTCGATTTGATATATCCCTGTGAGCTCGAAATAAAGGACACCACAGAGTCGTCCACTTCTGCTTCATACTTAGATATTTTATTGAAAGTAGACATTAACGGCAAACTGACAACTCAACTGTATGACAAACGGGATGATTTCAGCTTCTCCATCGTCAACTTCCCACATTTATGTAGCAATATTCCATTATCACCTGCATATGGTGTTTATATCTCTCAACTGATTCGATATACAAGAGCTTGTTCTGGGTATAGTCAGTTTTTAAATGGAGGTAAGCTACTGACAAAGAAGTTGATGGTACAGGGATTTCAACAGTCTCGATTGAAGTCAGCATTTCGCAAATTCTATGGTCGTTATAACGATCTAGTTCGTCGATACAATCTCGCATTGGGTCAAATGCTGTCTGACGTGTTTCATACCGATTGTTAAGCCGTTCTTGGCACACTGATTTGACTGCGGATAACTCCGTTTACCTGATCAGGATATGGGGCTCACGGCGGGTGTGACCGGTCAATAGGGGATGCTTACTCCTCCTAGGCACCTGATCCCACCTCTGGTGTGTCCAGGGGTCCGTGTTTGCCTAACTATCTATTTTGTATTGCTTATAGGAGTTATGAGATTGATCACTGTTCGTTATCTTCACCTTGCATATAGGTTATATGGGACCAAACGCATATGTTTCATTTGAAGAGAGAGGGCGCACGCGCAACGAGTTAAACAAAATATTGAAAAATAAAGAGGAAGGATGTTTGTTTCTTGAGGTTTTTAAGAGTGTCCAAACGGCGGCTAACAGGCGTAATCTAATATAATCTGAGGTCACTAACCCATCTGAGCTGCGCAAGACCTAACAACCCCATGATCAGCAGAATGACCCTACAACAAAAGGCAAAATGATTCATTGTCGGACATCTCTCTCTCTCTCTCTCTCTCTCTCTCTCTCTCTCTCTCTATTTCTCTTTGCCTCCGTGGCCGAGTGGATAGAGCATCGCGCTCAAAATCACACGGCCTCTCACCTCTGGTCGGCGCGGGTTCCAATCCCGCTCGCGCCGGTAAGTGAGAAAGTTTCCCAGTTTACTTTCGAAAGGTCGGTGGTCTCTTCCCAGGTACTTTGTATCAGGGTTCTCTCTTCCATCAATAAAAACTGGGCGCCACCATATAACTGAAAAATTGTTGAATGTGGCGAAAAACATCAAAACAATCGATCTCTTTCTCTCTGGAGGACTGGACGAAACAAATCCATATAGACAACAATGACACCACCACTACCACAACAACAAACATAATTCTTTCAATAGTAGCAACACCACTACCAACCAAAACAACAATAACAGATACTGTGATCATAATAAATCTTTTTTAAAAAATTATACAACAGAACAAGTAAAAGATGAAGGAGAAGATTAAAATGTCTTGCTTACAACTCAACGTTATGACAAACGGCATGATTTCAGCTTCTCCATCGTCAACTTCCCATAATTATGTTGCAATATTCCATTATCACCTGCATATGGTGTTTATATCTCTCAAATGATTCGATACGCAAGAGCTTGTTCTGCGTATAGTCAGTTTTTGAATCGAGGCAAGCTACTGACAAACAAGTTGATTGTACAGGGGTTTCAACAGTCTCGATTGAAGTCAGCATTTCGCAAATTTCTGGTCGTTATAACGATCTAGTTCATCAATACAGCCTCTCATTGGGTCAAATGCTGTCTGACATGTTTCATACCGATTGTTAGGCCGTTCTTGGCATACTGATTTTGACTACGGATAACTCGGCTTATAGGGATCACGACGGGTGTGACCAGTCAACAGGGGATGATTACTCCTTTTAGGCAGCTGATCCCACCTTTGGTGTGTCCAGTGTCCGTGTTTGCCCAAATATCTATTTTGTATTGTTTATAGGATTATGGGATTGATCACTGTTCGTTATTTTCACCTTTGATATACCTTGGTTTAAGTTTTTGCATCCCCTCCCTCCCTCCCCAAAATCATGCATTAATTTTTTACTGGCTATTATAATTTGTTTTTTAAATCTACTTCTTATTTCAACAACGAGAAACATCTGTTGAGACAAGAGGCGTAACATTTGATGAAAAGAGGTGTGTGTAAGGGGGATTCAAATTTAAGAAATACAAATAGATGGACTCAAATCACAGCTCAATGACAAGCAAATAAGACTAGAAAGAATTTACTGATGATAAAGTTTGCCTCATTTGAGTTGTGCTGATAAAGGCGTGTTTTTGTTTGTAAGATGGAATGTAACTTCACTTATGGAAGCTATTTTTATGGCCCCGGACCACCTGCCTCTGGAAGACATCCCACGCCCCCTAACCAGAATTCCTGGATCCGCTCCTGTATCTATCTATCTATCTATCTATGTATCTATCTATATATCTATTTACATCTATCTATCTATCTATCTATCTAGGACAGCAGATATCTACAGAATAGCATGGTTTGCAGACGGAATTATGTGATTATGGTTGTTGCTCTTTAAACTAGCGCGGGTTACCGACAATAATCCTTCCGAATCAAGCCGTCTGTACCCTAAACTTAAATTTACAACAAGTGAATGTATGCTGGTATTCCATCATATACATTTACAAGCTAAAACTTTTGTACACACCTGTATTTAGAGGGTAAAGTAGGACAAAGGCGATCAACATTTTATGCAAGGTAAGTCTGTGCTAAGATAATGACGCTCATATATGTAAGAAAAAAACCTTGAAATGTATCTAGAGTTGCACAAAATAGGACTTTTTATATACTAAATGAAATGTTTCGTTCTTATATTTCTGTTCCTATCATATATTCAGTTTACAGTTGTCGCACGATGTCTAATTTTAGACTGAATAAACGAGGCTTTCAATCCACGTAAGGTTAGTCAGGTTGGGAACACTTCCCCTATAGCGAGATATTCTCGCTAAAACGCGATTATCCCTCTTTAGCGAGAAATAAACATTACCATAAACAGGTGTTTTGGCGTCTTTATTGAACATAATGGCAAATCCCGTGCAACACTGAATAAGTGCGACACGCACTCAACATGATGTGAATTGTTTCTATGAAATTGACAACATAGTCAAGAAATCGCATATCAAAGTTGCTGCATAAGAGGGAAGCAGTCTGAAATCCAATACACACTGTGAGTGTTTTTGTTTTGATTAATATATTTGCAGAAGTATCAGACATTTTAGCACTTTTTCTTCTTTTCACGTGAATCACGAAGAGATGTACTCCACGGGTGTTTTTCTCGGTTGTACGGGATATATTTATTCTCGCTAGAGAGGGATAATCGCGTTTTAGCGAGAATATCTCGCTATAGGGGAAGTGTTCCCAACCTGTTAGTGTGCACCATACATGATGTGGATTGTAATAGTGTAATTTCTTGAAACTTTTCTATCGACATACAATAACATTTAGTAACTGTCTTTTAGTCTTTGAACGAATATAAGACGATGTACCTCGAGCCTGTTGAATGGGGCACATTCAGAGGCTCGAGGTGTAGCATCTCGTGTACTTTTAAGGAACTAGAATATTCAAAAAGTCCTTCCATTGAATAATACAGAAATAAAGGTGGTTTCATAGGGAAATTTTGTGGTATATTTTCTTGGCTTTTAGTAATATTAAAACATTTACAAATAGTTTTACAAAGTTTGTCTGGACATCCTATGTAGACCGCTGTACATTTCTTATGTTTACTTTGTAATCCTTTCAGTTGTATTTTGATAACTAACTCGTGTTGCACTCTTTAGATCACGTGTATATTCATACATGTACGTAGTGATTAACGTATTTCAAAAGTTGGTGTTTATGAAAAAATTAACCTTGAGTTTCAGTTAGTAACATCGTTGGCGTTAAAACGTAGTAAATGCAAATCTGAGGAAATTAATTACCTATCTATTTGTGGGGATATGAATGCTTAGACGGAACAAAGGTTGAAACATTAATTTGATAAACGACAATAATCTGCACTCTTGACCTAGTTGTGTTAGTGTCTTGAAGGAGGGTAGCGAGATTAGGTGAAATCATGTGCATCATCTGATGTTTACATTGTTTCAACGGAAGAGCTTTCGGGACCAAGACTCCCAGGAAACGTAGTTGATCATTGTTGTGGTTTTTTTTATCAACTTCCTTTATTAGAGAATAGTGTACATTTTCAACTGTATGGTACTTCTAGTTCATGTAACAATTTATGGTTTAATGATTGTTAGACAAGTTTCGTAACCAAAGTAAAATGATTGATGCATTGATTTGCCTTTTGTTTTATGTGGAATAAACAGTTTTCCATATAAATTCAAAATAACGTTTAATGAGGGATATTGAAAAATATTAAACATACATGTTTAACAATTTGAATAGTAATGATCCTGCTGTTTCACGAGACACATCTGAGTATCATTGATCCAATCTATATCTCAAAAGTATATGAGATACTCATGAAAGTATATGAAATACTCATTAATACATTTAGTACATGTGTAACTGGAGTACTTGCATTATGGAATGTGCAAGAACTCAAACCGCAAATAAAGAACAAGATTGCCTATAATCAAACTATAAGGATAAATACATTAATTTATTTATTTTTTTACACTCGTTAGAATATTAGTAAACGATTCTGACCGTTTCCCTCATATTTCTGTCTGTAATAGACCTTGTTGCACATCTAACTCTTGTTTTGAAGACAACATCGAATTTCCATTTGAATGTCTATGTTACGAGGAACTTCGAAAAAGATCGTATTGTTTCTTTTTTTGTTCTTTTTGTTCAAATTTAGAAATAGACACGTTATTAATCTGTACTTACTGTCTATGCAAGGATGAAACACCGAATTCTTCCAGTAAACCGCATTGTCGCGAATGAGTATTTACGTTAATGATGACCGGACAAAAATGTGTAAACCGTAACGTGTTATAATATAACTAAATTCATTATCAAAATCCTGATTATGGCAGGGTAGTACATTATTTCCTATTTAGCTTGTAAGATCAGTTTTTATTAGTAAACAAGCTGGATGTAAATGTCCGTACAACCTACAAAAGCCGGGGACGCAAAAACACAAAATGACGTTTGTTCCCAATCGGATCACGCGCTCGTCCTTTTCCGTAACCAATAAGAAGACTCGGACGTGGATCGGCGCAAAGATGGCATCAAATCGATGTATTTATTTGCCGGAAGCGCGCATGTGAATGAGGTTAAAAGGCTAGAACCGAAATTCTGTACAATGCTAGAACCGCATCCTTGTATAATGTGTTATTGAGAAGTAAGATTAATTTTTACCACAGATTGAGTTTTGGTATCGGTAACATCCTATTCACTCTAATACATAGACATATAAGTGGAAATTGATAGCGGTAGAATATCTTAGCTATGTGTGATATCGTGACCGCATTTGTTTAAATCATAACGTATGTCTTTGACGTCATAGTTACATTTGTGTACACATTGCAACAGACGATGATGGCGTCGATCCACATACGAGGTTTATTTGCGGGGACCAAAAATAGCCGGGTAGCTACGATTGGATTGTTCCTTATAACGTATTCCTAAAATAGCAATGGATTGTGACGTCATGTTGTTTTTCCCGGCTTGTAAAATATGTAAAATATCTTACATTTATTTCTTAAGTAATCTTTGGATATTATGGAAGGAATAAAAACGTGTTTCATATCAGGCTACAGAAGTTATACACTTTATGCAAACTAGATTAATCAATCTAATTAAAAAGTGAAGAAGCTAATTTTTTATTATATATTCCCCGGATAATGAAATATTCTTGATCACGTGATATTGCACGCGGAATTTCAAAAGTCAACTATTACATGGTGACGCGAAAGCATGCATTGCCTGCAGGCTATTGGCGGGACACATTCAGCAATAAAAGACAATAAGACGGGAAAAGGGTAGAAAGAACCACTTTGAGAAATGACGGGAGAGTTTAATTTCATGTCTAACATGGAATCACTATTCAGTGCGACTACATACTGTAAATCTCCCATGGTGTTTCTAATAATATCTTTCTTGCTCGCTTGCGCACATCCACCGTAAACGTCATTCCTTTATAAATATGCATTAGAAAATCATAATTTTCTCCTTACATTAAGTGGACCAGTATCTTTTAATACCCGTATATAATTTGTCAAAATTGCCAAATCGTATTATTGTTCATAGTTTATCATATTGGTCTGGTTTTCAATATCGAACAAAGCACTGTTTAATAGGCACATAAATATACCTTTGGTAGTATCATTTCGTTACATAGGGATTTGCGGTCTCAGAGTGGATGAATACAACCTGGGATAAATCTCCACACAACCTTAATTTGATCTGAATGATTGATAAAATATCCCTGGAAGATACTTACAAAGGATATAAAGATATCTCCTTACTTTGGGTAATATACAACAGTGTGTTTGTTTGCCGGGGGTGGTGGATATGGATATTTGTTTGAACGTTTACTTGTATTACTTTAATGACGAGAAATGTTTCATCATCAGCAAATATTGAAAATAATATTCATTATTTATAGATTCTGGTTTAAACCAATGATTTAATTAATGCCATAATTATATTCTTATAGAGAAATTAGCATTAAGGTTCAGATTACTGACAAATACGTCAATGTTACAGGAATTCCAACAGTCTCATTTAAATTGAAAATTTTGAACATTCTGTGGTCGTTATAACGATCTAATTTACAAAACAGCCTGTCATTGGGTTGAATGCTGTTAGACATATTTCATACCAATTGTCAGACCGCTCTTTACATACTGATTTTGACTACGAATGGCTCCGTTTACCTGATCGGGTATAGGGCTCACGATGAGTGTGACCGGTCAACGGGGGATGATTATTCCTCGTAGACACTTGACAAAGGGGTCGTATTTGCCCTACTCTTAATTTTGTATTCTTTATAGGATTTATGAGATTGATCACTGTCCATTAACTTTACTTTTTCATCATTAATATTACAGAGTCCATATCGGTAAACAATTTACCTCGTGCGTTTGATTCCTGTCACATTGACCATGGACGGTGAAAGTCCACAAGAGCTGAGTAAGTTTACCATTTATGAAATCCACATAAGTAAGGTAGTTACATGGTTGTTAAGATCCATGGGAGGGTTCTAATTATAACCGGTAAGAACCACAGGAGTTAGCTAAACAAACCACTAGTCCATGTAAGTATCCTTAGAATCACCTAAATATAGAATCGGTCAGACTAAAGAAATTAAGCAGATACATGTATTGAGCAGATATTATAGCAATGGTAACATTCACAGGAGTTAGCTAACAATTCTCTTAATAAGATCTACAGGTGTTAGATAGGTATCCACTGGTAAGATCTAGAGATGTTAGATAGGTAACCACTGGTAAGATCTACAGGTATTAGATAGTTAACCACTGGTAAGATCTACAGGTTTTAGATAGGTAACCACTGGTAAGATCTACAGGTGTTAAATAGGTAACCACTGGTAAAATCTACAGGTGTTAGATAGGTAACCACTGGTAAGATCTACAGGTATTAGATAGGTAACCACTGGTAAGATCTACAGGTGTTAGATAGGTAACCACCGGTAAGATATACAGGTGTTAGATAGGTAACCGCTGGTAAGATTTACAGGTGTTAGATAGGTAACCACTGCTAAGATATACAGATCTTAGATAGGTAACCACTGGTAAGATCTACAGGTGTTAAATAGGTAACCACTGGTAAGATCTGCAGGTGTTAGATAGGTAACCACTGGTAAGATCTACAGGTGTTAGATAGGTATCTGTATTTTACATATAACGTTATACGTCATATTCGAGATTTTTGAGTTTAAAAGACCACAAATTCTTACCACTGCACGACATTCAGGGCTGTCGTAGTGAGGGTAATTTATTGTGCAAACGCTTATCATAACACGGGACCTCTAAATTTATGGTCGTGTTTAAAAGACCCGTTTTACAAAACAACTTATGACAAAGTCGCAAGTCTTTAATTGTATTACACAGTTTTAAGCATTATGCTTTCACTAGTTTACAATGGAGTTAAACGAGAAAATTTCCGTACGTAAAGTTTGTCATAATTTTTTTTATGTGAAACGCACTCCTGTGTCTTTCTCATGAAAGGTGGAGATAACGAACAGTGATCAATCTCATAAATCCTATAAGCAATACAAAATAGATCGTTGGGCAAACACGGACCCCTGTACACACCAGAGGTGGGATAAGGTGCCTAGGAGGAGTAATCATCCACTGTCGACCGGTCACACCAGCCGTTAGCCCCATATCCCATGTACTTGGTGAAGAAATAGTCATCACTTGTTAGGTTTAATGATGTACTGTGATCGAACCCAGGCCTGTCAGTTGCGAATCGAACGCCCTAACTCCTAGCTACCCGTCTAGATAACAATCACAGGAGTTAGTTTAGTATACCATATTTATATCCACAAAAATTAAGTATTAGAAAGAAAAATAGACGTTTGCTTAATGTAGCATTGGTAAGATTCACAAAAGTTTGCTAAGCATGTCAAGATCCATATTAGTTACAGATGTAGCTAAGTATATCACTTGTAAGATATTCAAGAGTTGTTAAAACACACCCTTGGAAAGGTCCACATGAGTGATCTAATGATACCATTGGTAAGATCTTCAGATGTTAGTTAAGTATACCAATAATAAAAACAACAGGTTAATATAACATTAGTAAGACCTAAGTATAATTCTAGATCGTCAGAAGTTAGGTAAGTGTTCCATTGGTAAGATCCACAGGAGTATATCATACCCTTGGTGAAAACCACAGGAGCTAGCTAAGTATTTACTGTAAGAAGCACAGAACGTAACTAACAATGCATTAGCTACGGGTTCTATTGGTAAGAACCACAGGATTTAGTGATCTACAGAAATTAACAAAGAATTATACTGTGCTGATATAATAATAACAAATATATCATTTAAAAGATCCATAGAAATTAACTAAACACAGCAGTGATAACGTCCACCAGAGTTATTCAACACCATTGTTATTAAATGAGTTATTGGTTCTATTTTTTTGCAATCTCCACATAACGTTGACATATTCGGATTAAACATTAAATACAGCAAATTTAAAATAGAATTAAAATATAGTTGAGACGATCTCCCATATCCTACATTAAATCATTCGCAAATGGTCAACCACTCCTAATAACTGAATCTCAAACAGGTTAAGTTTCCATGTACCAAGGTAAGATCAAAAGCAAAACAATAGATTATACCTATAGTCAAGTAATCAAATAGTAAGAAAGAAGTAGTAGTCTTTGTTATGATAAAAAGTTGAAGAAAAGTTTAGTATATGCAACCTGAGATAACATTGCTAGAATAAAGAGCCGAAGAACAGTCTGTGATTTGATATATCATTGTGTGACAATGCAAACCCTAGTTTATCATTGACAAGATAAAAACAATGTTAGATATCCGACTTAAAACAACAATGCATGGGTACCGAATTTGTCTGGAATAAAAGGAGCAGAAAAAGTTTATTGATGTATGTATCACTCGTAAGAAGAAACTGTTGATAAGCTACCTGTTTGATTTTTGATGTCAATGTACAATGTACATCGATAAGAAGATATAACAAAATACAAAGAGGTATATGTCAATATACATAGGGAGGTGAATATCAAGAATGAAAAGAGGAATGTAAATACTATATTGTTTTAAAATTGATTCTATTACAGGGAGTGTAGAGGGTGAGACAATAATAGAAAGAAAATGCCCAGGCGGATGGTCATCCAAATGGATCCTGTTGCACGGACAATATAAACCACTGGACCATGTACAAAATCAATCCATACCAGACCCAAGGTCTCATGTACCAAAAGTCCGCAATATGGAAATATTTGACGATGACATCATGATCTATGCCTACCCTAAATGTGGTATGAAAACCATGGTTTTTAGAATTGAAGTGTGATTCACATGAATGTATACAGGACTCTTTTTGCCCATTTATAGTCTATAGGATATTGACATTAGGGTTTACAGTTAATGCGAATTCGTTATTGAACGATGATTGTATGCAAGTGAAATTCTTATGCAAATAAATTGAGATAATACGAAACCTGCATTATGAAAAGTGAAGAAAACGAACACTGATCAATCTCATAACACCTCTAAGTAATACAAAATAGATAGTTGGGCAAACACGGACCCCTTGGACACACCACAGGTGGGATCAGGTGCCCAGGAGGAGTAAGCATCCCCTGTCGACCGGTCACACCCACCGTGAACCCTATATCCTGTTCAGGTAAACGGAGTTATCCGCAGTCAAAATCAGTGTGCCAAGAACGGCTTAACAATCGGTATGAAACACGCCAAACAGCATTTGATCCAATGATAGGTTGTATTGACGAACTAGATCGTTATAACGACCATAGATTTTGCGAAATGCTGACTTCAATCGAGACTGTTGAAACCCCTGTACCATCAACTTGTTTGTCAGTAGCTTACCTCGATTTAAAAACTGACTATACACAGAACAAGATCTTGCATATCGAATCAGTTGAGATATATAAACACCATATGCAGGTGATAATGTAATATTGCTACATAGGTATGGAAAGCTGACGATGGAGAAGCTGAAATCATCCCGTTTGTCATACAGTTGAGTTATGAGTTTGCCGTTAATGTCTACTTTCAATAAAATACACATGTATCTAAGTATGAAGCAGAAGTGGACGACTCTGTGGTGTCCTTTATTTCGAGCTCACAGGGATATACCAAATCGACATATGAATGAAAATTATCTATACAACTGTTAAAAAAAAGGTCAGGTGACGATCAATCTCATAATTCCCATAAAAAATACATAGAATTGAGAATAGAACAAACACGGACCCTTGAAAGCACCATGTGTAGTGTTTAGAAGTTGACCGGTCAACCCACCGTAAGCCATACATTGTGATCAGGAAAAATCCGTAATCAATATGTGAAGACCAATCCTACACCAAATATGTAACATATCGGACACCTATCGACCTAATGGCAGGTTGTATTTGAAAATTTAGATCATTATAACGACCAAAGGATTTGCGAAATGCTGACTTTAAAGGATACTATTGCAACTCCTGTGTCATAAGCTTATTTGTCAGAAGCCTGTCTCGATTTGAAAATTTATCACCCGAAGAATATGTTCTTGCGTATTTAATTAATTGAGACCAATTAAGCGTTAGTGTTCGTATTTGTTTATGAGTTGAATTGATCACGTGGTAAATAGCATTAACCCTCATGTTTCTACATAAATAAAACCCCAAAGTAGTTTATGCATAAAGGTATCACGTATTCAAATCGTCTTATAAAACGATTTTCTTCAACAAAAATGGGAAAAAAGAGGAAATATTCATATCTAGTGAACAGTCATATAAGAGTTTACTTTGTTAAACACCACTCTGATTCCATACACAAGTACTCTGAAGTTGAAATTAAAAATATGCTAGAGTTCCTCATTGACAATATCTTCGTGGTCTTTGGTAATCAGGTCTTCAAACAGTCTGTTGGAATTCCCATGGGCACAAATTTTGCTCCTTTGTTAGCTGATCTGTTTCTATATTCATATGAAGCAGAATTTATTCAAAACCTTCTACGTGAGAAGAAAAAAAATATCTTGCTTTGGCCTTCAATTCGACATTTAGGTATATCGACGACGTTTTATCAGTTAATAGTAACAACTTTCATTCATATGTCGAATCGATATATCCCTGTGAGCTCGAAATAAAGGACACCACAGAGTCGTCCAATTCTGCTTCATACTTAGATATTTTATTGAAAGTAGAAATTAAGGTAGTAATCTACATCGTCATAATGGCTGACTTCCTTTAGAAAAATGGATGAAAAAATCGATATCAGTAATATTTGACTTTTCCTTTTCTATTTATTTACCTAGCCGAGTAGCTCGGTAAGTTAGAATACGGACTGCTGAGCTGTAGATCGCAGGTTCGAGTCCAGCAGGGGTTTTAAATTTTTTTCATATTACCTCCTACTAAAATTGTATTTTTTGACAAAATGAAGCAAATTTGAAAATTTTCAACTTCAAAATATTGTTGTACATATCCTCCAATTTTCATCTACATCAAATTTCTCTGGTGCAGCATACATCCTTAACGGCAAACCGGCAACTCAACTTTATGACAAACGGGATGATTTCAGCTTCTCCACCGTCAACTTTCCATATTTATGTAGCAATATTCCACTATCACCTGCATATGGTGTTTACATATCTCAACTGATTCGATATGCAAGAGCCTTGTTCTACGTATAGTCAGTTTTTAAATATAGGAAAACTACTGACAAAAAAATTGATGGTATAGGGGTTTCAACAGTCTCGATTGAAATCAGCATTTCGCAAATTCTATGGTCGTTATAACGATCTAGTTCGTCAATACAACCTATCATAGGGTCAAATGCTGTCTGACGTGTTTCATACCGATTGTTAGGCCGTTTTTGTCACCCTGATTTTGACTACGGATAACTCCGTTTACCTGATGAGGGTATAAGGCTCACGGCGGATGTGACCGGTCAACAGGGGATGCTTACTCCTTCTAGGAACCCTATCCCAACTCTGGTGTATCCAGGGTTCCGTGTTTGCCCAACTATCTATTTTGTACTGCTTATAGGAGTTATGAGATTGGCCACTGTCCGTTATCTTCACCTTTCATGCATCACAAACCAAAAATTGCAGATAATTATTTCTTTTATTACAAAAAGTGAATGGTCGTCTGATTGTATGGTTTAATTTCCAAATACAAGCTATCCCTGGTTCCAGTGCTATCGAACGTGTTTCATAAAGATTGTAAGGCCCGATCTTTACATGCTGATTTGACTAAGTATCACGATATGGGGCTCAGGACGGGTTTGACCAGTCAACAGGATATGCTTTCTACTCCTAGGTACTTGATCACAGCTGTGGTATGGCCAGGGCTCCGTGTTTGCCCATCTCTTCATTTTGTATTCTTGATAGCATTTATGAGATTCATCAATGTTTGTTTACTCCACTTGTTCATTTGAATAACAGCGTATTTTTCTAGAAATGCAAGAAATTCCATGCATAGGAATATTGACAAAACCACAATATTAGTGCCGTAGATGTGAGGAGATTAACCCATAAAATATTGAAATACGACCTGTCATTAGGTCGAATGCTATTTGATATGTGTCATACTAATTGTGAGGCCGTTCTTTACATACTAATTTTGACAACAAAATACTCTATTTACTTGATCAAGATATGGGAATTACTGCCGGTGTGACGAGTCAGCAGGGGGTGCTTATTCCTCCTAATACCTCTGGTGTGTCCAAATTTGTACTCTATATAGGGTTTCTGTCTTTCATCCCAATTCGTTATATTTATTTTTTCATTACAAAGATGTTCGTATTCCTCATTAAATTGTATGTAGTCATTTGATATCAGGTTTTCGAACCATGTTTTGGAATTCCCAAGGTACGGTACGATTTATTAAAGGACACATCGCATGTTTTTAAACTTTTTAATTTTTTCAGCAAAATTAATTCATTTCATGCCTAAAACTACTTTACATGTGTTTTAAAAGAAACAGTTTGCGTAGTTTTCGAGTTTGATAGCGATGAAATTCAAATCTTGCGATATGCATAATTTCTTCGATATTTTACGCGCCATTATCTGTGACGTCATATGCGACCTCAAGCGAGAAGATTTGAAAACAGTTGTTAGCCATTTCATAAACAGATTAGATTTAATTGACAAACAAACAATTATCACATTAACGGCTTGTAAATAACACTGCATTGGGGTGTTTTGTGCCGTTTAAGGGTGTACTTGCTGTCAGTAGAGATGTTTTGGACTGTGTTTTTTTTTCAATTTTCGAAGGAAGGTATGAGGGACAAGACGTGAATATTTTTTGTCGGCACAACGACTTTTCCATAACCCCCCCCCCCCCCCCCCCCCCCCCAGTAGAATTTGTCCCTGTACTTTTTCAAACAAGCTCTTGGACAAAGACGTATATAAACTGCGAGAAAATGGTTCTATCGAAGCTTCGCACTGTTACATATAGGCCTACCGCATATGCATTCCGTTCTGCTCTCAAATTCAATACACATTCACACCAACTGACCTTCACCTTGTAACAACATATAGGCAGAACTTTGCTAGCAGTGTCTACCAACTGGTAGTTTTAAAAAAGAAATTTAAAGATAAAAGATAATAGAACTTTCAATTATAAATAATAAAATATGATATTTCCCAACTTTGAATTGAATTATAATGCTTTCATTTTTATTTTTTTAAGGAACGCGTACGTGTTTACAACAACAGCACGCCGCGCTCCCACTTCCTAAGTAACAACGTGTAGATAATAAAATATAATGATTAATAAAATTGCTTGAATAAAATAATTTAAAAGTATTGTGATTTTCACAATAAGTTTGATCATTTTTATTATATTCCCCCCCCCCCCCCCGAAATGCACCCGTGACAGTAGGCCTAGTTGTCAATGCTACATAATCGTATTATAATTTAGGCCTATCTAATTCTCCAAAAATAAATTTTATAATAATTGCACTGTTTATTTTAGAAAAGCAACAGCGCTAATTACAGTTGTTTACAGAAATGGCATTACCAAATAGTGTTTAGACAGTGATCCCATGTAAACATTATTTACTCGCAAATTTATCCAGATTTCATACTCGCTTTCCTCGCTACATTTGGGTCACTATTTGTATGCACTGGTGGCTAAAAGATATAAGACTCGGGAAATTTGTCAACATCGAAATAAATGTTATCCATGGTAAATAAATTAGGCCCCTAAAACCCGAGTTTTTAAAAATATCTAACACTACTATTACAACAAGTTGATCGACGAAGGTCGCATATGACGTCACTGTACCACGTGACTACCTATCTAATTAACTAGGCTTTTTGAAATCGGGGCTTAGATTTAAGTCCGTATTGTGGCAAATTATCGCAATACTTCAGTGAACGAACTATTACAATTAATTTCTATAAGCATAAGGAAGACAAAATGCATATAATTCTGTATACTTTGAAAACACGAGATGTGTCCTTTAATACTCCCGTATTAGCTCATCTGTTTTTTGGTATTATTTTGAAACAGAATTAATTCGAATGCTTTTAAAGGAGAATAAGAAATATCTGGAACTCAACATCAAGACACTTATCTTGGTGTGGCCTTCAACTCGACATGAAGACATACCCATAATAATTTATATATTGACAATATCCATTTTCATTCGTGCATGGATTCAATATATCGCAGATAACTCAGAATAAAAGACATCATTAATTTTTCCACCTGTATTTGTATGTTTTACTGAACATAGTCGTTAAGACAACTCAATTTTATAATAAAGGGGAAGGCATCATCTTCTTTATTGTCACTTTCCCATATCTATTTATCAATATTCCATTATCATCTGCATATGGTGTTTATACCTCTCAACGTATTTGATACGCAAGAGCATATTCTACGTTTAATCTATTTCTAAATTTCTTATAGGCGTTTATCACTGTTCGTTATTTTTGCTTTTCATTTCTAAATCGATGAAGACTACTGACAAATGATTTGATAATAAAGACCTCTTAAATGCACTGATTAATTGTGATATGGATTTCTACTTTAATTTTGTGTCGTATTGTCTTCGTTTTTATACGCCCGTCTTAAGACGGGACGTATTATGGTACAGCGATGTATATACGTCCGTCCGTCTGTCCGTCCGTTCGGAGTTTTCTCTTTATAATTTCATTTCCCTTTCACATATGCTGAAACTTGCTGTGTAGCTTCGTTGTGGGTCAGTCTAGATCATACTGCAATTTTGATCCATTTCGACCTTTTTTGCAGGAGTTTTGCCCCTTTATTTGGAAATAATTATTATATGGAGGGTACATAATTTGTCCACCCTACTCCTCCCACAGTTTTCAAGTGAGAGCCTTCTTATTTTGTGGAGTGTTTGTATGGGTATTGAAGATGTGCATGTGGCATGGAATTTGATTTTCTACAATTTTCGAGAAAATTACAGGTTGTTGAACTTAGCCTATTTGGAAATTAATATTCTATGGAGGGTACGTAATTTGTCCGCCCTACTCCTCCCATAGTTTTTAAGAGAGGACCTTCTTATTTTGTGGAGTGTTGGTATGCCTATTGAAGATGTGCATGTGGGATGGATTTTGATTTTCTACAATTTTTGAGAAAATTACAGGTTGTTGAGCATAGACTATTTGGAAATTAATATTCTATGGAGGGTACATATTTTGTGGAGTGTTTGTATGGGCATTGAAGATGTGCATCTGGGGAAGGATTTTGATTTTCTTCCATTTTTGAAACAATTACAGGTTGTTGAACTTTTGAGGAAATCTAGATTTTTAAGTTAAGACCCTTTGTTCATATGAAAGTTTATCACAGCCTCAAGAGATCGGATTCCGAAGCCCACGTTGCAAAGCTAGCGTACGTATCACTCCTCTACCGTGACAGGGATATAGTACGTAGAATATTGTACAAATTGTTGGATGAAAGGTTAATATAACAGTGATCAATTGCATAACCCGTGGAGCTCACCAGAATAGAGGGGTTGGCCCTCACATCTCCCCATTTTGCTTTGTGACCCATCAATCTATCTTGGCAGCTGGATGGAAAATCCTTGATATTTGCTTTTCAGAAATTATAATTGCACCTGATAGTCACATGTTAGAGATAAAAATCTCTCATGGTCAGGAATGACACTCTTCCAGAAGATATCACATTTGTTACAACGAGCTTTCCGATCTTATTTCTTATCGCTTTTAAATGAAAAGGTGACGATAACAAACAGTGATCGATCTCGTAACTCCTATAAAGAAGTGGGACGAACACGGACCCCTGGTCATACATGTACCAGAGGTAACACAGGTGCCTAGGAGGAGTAAACATTCCCTGACGACGGTAAGCAAAGTAAAGTGTAGTCAAAATCAATGTATAGAGAACGGCAGAACAATTGGTATGAAACACACCAGACAACATTTGACCTAAGCTTGTATTGGTAAATTAGATCATTGTGACGACCGTAGAATTTGCGAAATGCTGTCTTTAAACAAAACTGTTGAAACCTCTGTAGTTTCATATAATCAGTGGATACCCTTTTGTTAAAGTTATCTCTGAATTTTATTGAAATAATATTTGGTTTATTCCGGTCTCTGCACAGGGACTCATTGGGTTTGGGAAATGATAAAAATGCTGCAGAAAGGCAAAGCTGAATATGAAAAACGTCCAAAAGAAGCTACGATGATGGAATTTCAATCTGTGGAGAATTTATCTGAAGAAAGAAGACCCAGAGTGTTCAATACACACTTTTTTCCTAATGAAGTACCAACAGCATCATTGGAGGGGAAAGGGAAGAATTTGTTTTTGCTACGAAATCCCAAAGATGTGTTCGTGTCCTACTATCACCATTTAATGAACTGGAAGGTTTTCGATGGACGGATGAGCTGGGATGATTACATGTACATGGCAATTAATTATGGAGGTAAAGAGAACAAAGTGTTTTATGTGTAGTATTGATTATCATAATATCCATAATGGAAGGTGAACGTTAGTATTTGGAAATTTAAAGCATATGACTCTTTTTTAAAAGCAAAATTTGTTGTTCAAGATTGGCTAAGGTCTAATTAAAATAGTATTTTACATGTATTCCTAAAATAAAGTTTTACAAATGAAATGTATATCTTTTCAGGATGTAGATATGATTGGTATGGGTACACCAGCGAATGGGAGAAAGAAATGAATAAGAAAAAGACGAATTACTTATGTCTATACTATGAGGACATAAAGAAGGTTAATTTTTAAAATAAACATAATTCATGACGGAAATGTTCTTCCAGTAGCAAATTGAGGATCACGCAAACGCCAGAGGTGGGATCAGATACCTCCGAAGGGTAAAAATGCCGTTGACCCTTCACACCCACCTTTAACCCAAAATCTCTTTCGCATAAATTGAATAATTCGTAGTCAAAATCAAACACACATCCCAAACGCATTCAGGTATGTGAAATGTATTGGAGGCAGGGAACGAGGAAATTTAAGATAGTTAATGCAATCAAAATCTGCCCATCAATTTATTTACCCTCTCTCTCTTTATTTGTTTAAAACCATATTGATTGTCCACTCGAATATCATCCACCTGGAAAAAGATACAATTTGTGAAATGCCCTTAGATCTGCTTTTGATCAATATCTGAATAATGTCCCTGTTGAAGAGTATGAATTTTACTTCCAACGGTGGAGTGGCCGGCTCAGAAGGTATATTCGTGCAGATAGAGAGTATTTTGAAGAACAGAGAACGTTACAATGATCAAAACTGTTGTAGTATCAGAGAAGCAATGCATGTGATTAGTTTTGGAACATCCTTCTATAAATCATAGCAGTTAAGTTACAATTATTGTCAAAAGTTTAACTTTATCAAAGTGTCAAAGATTTGTTTACTATAGAGAAACATAGCATGCTATAATACTGTTATATGTGTGTTAATTAGGATTAGTCATGATATACACTATAACAATTTGTATTAATCATGCTCTTTAATTTTCTTTTACATATAGAATCCCCTTGCAACGGTCAAGTCTATTGCCGAATATCTTGGAATTCCGTGTTCAGAAACCTTAGCGGAGGAAATTGTTCACAAATGTAAACTTGAAAACATGAGATCTGCCAATAAAGATAAACATGACGACAGAAACCAGAGTGGGGCAAACTCGGACATGCATGATCCAGACAAAATGTACAGAAAAGGTTAGTAGTCATTTTTGAGAAGGATCAATTTCAGGTCGTCATTCTAACACCAGTAATGAGATGTCTGCTTGGACTATAATTGAAACATGAGGTTAACTTGTATTCGTATATGGATTATAGTTGCTATCATGAAAAAATGAACATAAAGAATACAAAATGAAGAGTAAGACAACAACGGACCTCTGCACACAGCAGAGGTGGGATTAGGTACCTAGTAGGTGTAAATATCCTTTCTAGACCGATCACATCTGCAATTGCCCTACATGTATGTTAGACATGACAACATCCAACCTAATGACAGGTTGTATTTGCAAACATTTTAGCGATCATAGAATTTACGAAATGCTGAGTTTAAACAAAACTTTCGAAAACCCTGTTACTTAATGTTTTGAAAGTAGCTGTTTCGATATTAGAATAATTAGAGAGATATAAGCATTATATACAGGTGATAAGGACATAACCATATCGGAAGTTGACGATGGAGAATCTGAAGTCATTTTCGTTTGTCATAAAGTAGAGTTGTTGAATAAAACATGAAAACATAAAACAGATATGGAAAGTGATATTGTTGTGACGTTGATTGGAGTTGACTGGAATAAATATATCGAATTAAAACATGAATGATAAATGAAACGTCATCGTCATATATATATATATATATATATATAGAGAGAGAGAGAGAGAGAGAGAGAGAGAGAGAGAGAGAGAGAGAGAGAGAGAGAATTCAAGTCACAACAAGAGCAAGCAATTTGCTCTTCTAATTCACAAGCTTTTTTAATGAAAGGCGAAGATGATGAACGAATCTCATAACTCCTATAAGGAATGCAAAATAAAGAGTTGGGCAAACACGTACACCTGGATCAGCTGCAGAGGTGGCTTAAGCATCCCATCGACCAGTCACTCCCGCCATGAGCCCTATCTCTTGATCAGGTAGACGGTGTAATATGTAGTCACGATCATTATCAGGTAAATGGAGTAATCCGTAGTCAAAATCAGTGTGCCAAGAACGGTCTAACAATCGGTAATAAACGTGTCAAACAACATTTGGCCCAAATAATAGGTTATATGGGCAAACTAGATCAATATAACGACCATAGAATTTGCGAAATGGTATTTTGAACGAGAATAAATTAAGTCGCATAAGAATACAAAACAGGTAAGCTAATAAAGTAGCACAATTGATGCCCATGGTAGTTCCAAATGAAAAATGAAAACAGCATTATTCCATTTGAATTTGAATAGAGAATGTTTAAAAGATGCCAATGTTTAATTTTACAGTTTTATATGTTGTTTTCTAGGACAAATAGGGGACTGGAAGAACCATTTTACTGTGGCTCAGAGTGAAGAATTTGATCAAGTTTATCGGAAGAAGATGGAGGATTCGTCATTTCATTTCGTCTTTGAATAACTATATTACGATATCTGACTATAAACCACGCCCCAGATATTTGCATTATACTACAATGTATTTTCACCACCCACTGCTGGTTCAGGTGGCGTTATTGACAAGCAATTCCTTTGATCAACACAAGAGGAAAAGATCATGAAAGTTAAACAGAATTGCACCATTGTTTTCAATGAACTCAAAAGTAGAATTATTCATTAAATAAAGAAGAGTTGTTTATGCTATATCATAATACTTATTGTATTACCGGATGTGACCGGTCGACAGGGGATGCTTACTCCTCCTAGGCACCTGATGTCACCTCTGGTGTGTCCAGGGGTCCGTGTTTGCCCAACTATATATTTTGTATTGATTTTAGGAGTTATGAGATTGATCTCTGTTCGTTATCTTCACCTTTCATTGTAAACATTTCTACAGAGAAGGTAAGGTATGGTATCTAATGACTTTAAATGACATCAATATGAAGAACAGTGTAATTTAAATATCAATCACAATTTTAAGTAATTAAAGGGGTCGGTAGATATTATTTGATATGAGCACTAACCAACTCACTGTATGATTTATTAATTTTAAGAGCCGTGCTCATCCAGGAATATGCACCGACATTTTCTTTTAAAACGTTTTGGACACACGATTTAAAGCATACTTTCCAAAACTCGCTGAGAAACAATAACTGTATTTTAAGACCTGAAATCGTCTTTATCGAGCAGTTCGCTGTAGAGCAATGCTTCTCTGGGGAACATTTTGAAATAAATTCAAATATAGATATATAAAACATGCTTGAATCCTTTTTTTCAAGTTTTTTTTAACTCATCTGAGCTGAAAGCTCAAGTGAGCTATTCTGATAACATTTTGTCTGTCGTCCGTCCGTCCGTCTGTCTCTCTTTCTATAAACTTTTCACATTATCACCTTCTTCTCCAGAACCACTAGGCCAATTCTAATCAAACTTGGTAAAAATAATCCATGGATGAAGGGCATTCAGGTTTGTTCAAATTAAAGTCCATGCCACGATTAAAAGGGATATAGAAGCGTAGATGAGAAAAGCATACTTCCAAAACTTTATATCAGTATTGACCTAGGTTTGGGGGGGGGGGTGAGGTAATATGTAACATGTCGCAGGATGGGTCATTAGAGAGTTCAATGGTAGGATTAGCTTTCAAACAATGCTAAAATCACACGAAAAAATGATAAAGAAAACATTCTGACAAATAATAGGATGTTATAAATTTCTCGTGCATATAAATCAAGCACGTCTAATCGTTAATGTTTTGACGACAACCAACGAATTGATTTTGACATCACATTTGTAACTGTGTTCGTCTAATATCCCAAAAAACCAAGACGTGGAAAATTCTAAAAATAGGGGCAGATCCCCTAGAATGACGCGAATCTCCCAGTAATGAAAAACATACTCAAAATCACTTTGATAAATGGATTATCCCCAAGTGGTTAAATCACATTTCTTTTAGTGCTGTAGTTCATTTCTTCTTTTTTCATTACAGGTTACTAACAAATAAGTCGATGTTACAGGGGTTTCAACAGTCTCATTTAAAGTCAACATCTCACAAATTCTATGGTTGTTACAACCTGTCATTGGGTCAAATGCGGACATAGGTGTTTCATACCTATAGTTAGGCATCTCTTTACACACTGATTTTGACTACGGATTATTCCATTTACGTGAATTCTATATAAAAGACAGAACAGTGTCGTCCACTTCTGATTCATACTTAGATATTTTAATGAAAATAAATATTAAAATCAATATAAATAGATAAAATAATAATAAATATTACAATATATATTAACGGCAAACTAACAACTCAACTTTATGATAAGAGGGATGATTTTACCTTCTCTATCTTCAATTTCTCATGTTTTTGTAGTAATATTCCATTATCGCCTGCATTTGGTGTTTATATTTCAACTGATTTGACAAGAAATTGCTCTGCGTATGATCAGTTTTTGAATCGAAGCAGGTTACTGACAAACAAGTTGATGGTGCAGGGGTTCTAACAGTCTCGTTTGAAATCAGTATTTCGCAAATTCTATTGTCGTTATAACGATCTATTTTGCCAATACAACCTATCATTGGGTCATATGGTGTCTGATGTGTTTCATACCGATTGTTAGACCGCTCTTGGCACACTGATTTTGACTACAGATACCTACGTTTACCTGATCAAGATACAGGGCTCACGTCGGGTGTGACCGGTCGACAGGGGATGCTTACTCCTCCTGGGCACCTGATCCCACCTCTGGTTTATCTCCAGGGATCCGTGTTTACGCGACTCTGTATTTTGTATTGCTTATAGAAGTTATGAGATTGATCACTGTTTGTTATCTTCACTTTTCATCATTGTTTTGATTATAGACTATGCAATATTTATTACAGGTACGTACATGCGGTCGAAGGGGGGTGGGGGGTGGGGGGCCCACTTTATATTTCGTCATTTACAATTACATGCAAATAAAGCTATATATGTATATTGGGTGACTCCCCCTACTTTATTCGATTCTTGTGCTGAAGGCGGAGTAAAGTTTTGTAAAGTTATTTTTTCATGCAGTGAATGTACACTTGACGTTAAGAATATACTGACTCATGTATGGAAGGAAGAGCTCCCACCTCCACCCCCACAGGCATTTAAGAATTAATTTCAAGATTTGTGAAAATGCGATGTTTTTTAAAAATCAGGATGGTTTCTGCACTGGCTGTCCCCTTTTGAAAAAAAATGATTCTACACGCCCGTATTCAATTATTTACAAATTGAACTTTAAAACGGTTCCCCCCCCCCCCCCCCCATTTTTCAAGATGGAGCTTCACTGTTGACTGAGTCTATTTGATCGCTTGTTCCGTATTTTCCCTTCCAATATGCATAATTTGAACCAGCAGCTAAACCCAAACCAAAATGTATGTAAGAAAGGTAAACATTACATAAAACATACATACTAAAAGGAGCGGATCTAGAAATTTTTTAAAGGTTTGGATGGTACCCAAGTACTTTTTCCGCCCAGGAACAGTGAAAGGGGGGTGTTGAAGATGCTAAAAATATCCAATCACAGGTTGATACAACACCCCACCACCACCGCCACTAATTCACCACGGACTTTATTTACTTCTTGCTCACTATCATTTTCATCACTTAACTTAATTATGTAATCTGTTTCATTCTTTATGACAAATCAGGTGATTTTTACCAAGAATAAAAACTTTTGCAGAAATATGTGTAAGCTAATATTTTGTTTAATCTTCCATAGATAACAATCAATTTTAAATTAGCTACATGTATTAGACATTTAAATATCTATATAAGCCTATTTATACATTTTCCGTGTATGCGGATGTAGTTGGTGGTGGATTTTTAATTTTTTATATATTTTGCGTCATCTTTGATAAAACTGTTCATCGATTTTTCAAACAGTATAATTGCACGTATGCTAAATCTAAACAATGGGGACTTCTGAATATCTATCATAATCTGTTACATACAGATACATTATATGAATCTTTTTTCCATCATATGGACTTAGACATTGTTTTTCTAACAGCACCGTGTGACAATATCTGCAATGGAATGTCGACGACAGTTCTCATAGTTTTATGCAAATATATAATTTTATTATTTTCAATGCATCAACAAATGCATGTAAATAAAATCCCAATATTCATCCATGAAAATCCGACCTGATTTTTTCCCTAATGGCTGCAATTAAACAAAGCTAAAAAGGTCTAAAGTCTAGAGCAAGCTTCACAGAATAGAGCGTCTATGAAAATGCAGACGTCGCGCAATGTTCTTGACGTTTTCTACGCATTGTGACGTTATGTTATAAGACTCCTTTTGTCATACATTGGCTCATATTAGCTGACGGACTTCACCTCACATATGAAACAATATTAAAGGTGCAAGCAGTAACTCTGGAGCAAGTGTTTCGGAGTTTCTTGGCAAATGTTGTTAATTTTTAAGTATAAATATACCACAAGCTAAAACTTTTGTACAAACCTGTATGTAGAGGGTATACTAAAGTAGGACAAAGGCGATCACCAGTCACTTCAGTCATTTTATGCAAGGTAAGTCTTTGATAAAACATTGACACTCATCCATGTAAGAATAAGAATATGAAATGCATCACGAGTAGCACAAAATAGAATTTTTTTTATATACCGTACGGCATATTTTGTTTTTGTATCATAAAATTTTCTGTTCATATTGAATGTTGAGATTGATTATGAAGTAAATACTTATGGCTGTCACACTACCTACTTCGAAAGGAATTTTGAGTGGGGGATAAAATGAAAAAGACCGAGGCTAGAGTGTATGAAGTACACAGTAAAAATAACCGTAGATGACGTGGATTTTTAGATGACGTGGATTTTAAGTGTGATTTCTTGAAACCTCTCTATATATACAAGTACATATATTTGATAACATTTGGGAAATGTATTTCAGTATAAAATGCATGTTTAGCGATGAATCATCCAAAAATTACATTTAATTTGTTAAAAACCACTATGATTCGACGCACAAGTACACTGAAACTGGTATTAAAAAGATGCCGGGGTGGTCTCATTGACAATATCTTCGTAGTCTTTTGTGATTTGGTCTTCTGTCCCTTTATTAGCTGACCTGTTTTTATATTCGGATAGGGTAGATTGTCTTCAAATGCCTCTACACGAGAGAAAATGTCTCTTGCTTTGGTCTTCAACTCAACATTTAGATATATCAACGACGTTTTATTTATTAACAATAATCATTTTCATTAATATGTCTATTCAATGCAAGGTGAAGATAAACAGTGATCAATCTCATAACTCCTACAAGCAATACAATATAGATAGTTGGGCAAACACGGATCCCTGGACACACCAGAGGTGGGATCAGGTGCCTAGGAGGAGTAAGCATACCCTGTTGACCGGTCACACCCACCGTGAGCCCTATATCCTGATCAGGTAAACGGAGTTATCCGCAGTCAAAATCAGTGTGCCAAGAACGGCTTAACAATCGGTATGAAACACGTCAGACAGCATTTGACCCAATGCGAGGTTGTATTGACGAACTAGATCGTTATAACGACCATAAAATTTGCGAAATGCTGACTTCAATCGAGACTGTTGAAATCCCTGTACCATCAACTTGTTTGTCAGTAGCTTACCTCGATTTAAAAACTTACTATACCCAGAACAAGCTCTTGCATATCGAATCAGTTGAGATATATAAACACCATATGCAGGTGATAATGGAGTATTGCTACACAAATATGGGAAGTTAACGATGGAGAAGCTGAAATCATCCCGTTTGTCATACAGTTGAGTTGTCAGTTTGCCGTTAATGTCTGCTTTCAATACATCCCAGTGAACTCGAAATAAAAGTCACCATAAAGTCTTCCACATCTGCTTTGCACCTGGATATTTTATTTAAGTAAAAACTCAACTTGATGACTTCTCCATCGTCAACTTCCCATATTTATATAGCATTCTGCCTACAAGGCTTTCCTATTAACTGATAATGCGACCTTGACCTCTGACAAATAACCTTGCAAAACAATAGGCATCTTACTCTCATCAAGGTGATCAAATGTAAAAAGTTATGAGATGTTGGAGCTTACGTTTCATTTTGTATATTGCCCACAAGGTTAATACAGACAGACAGAAGACGTTATCTCATAGTACGTCCCGTCTTCGACGTATAAAAAGTAAGCAAACTTGATCGAGAACAATATTTATTCAGTAATGGATAAACCAGATATTTTTGCAAACTTTAGAATAAGTTTGCATCAATTAGCTATCGATTTTGACCGTTAACGCTATAATTATGTTGTCTTGCGTTTCCAACGGAAGACCTTATTGTTATGTTATGTTTTTTCGCTATCATTATCATTTTTCTTACAAATTTTGTGCATGCGATTTCTTGGATTAAGTAGATCTGCGTCAAAATTGGTTTGTTCAAATTTGAGAATATTTTGCAGTGGTATTTAAGAAATGAAACTTATAATTCTTTGTTTGATGCATGTATCAAACGAAACATTGGACGGAAAACTTCATCAATGCGCCTAGCGCATTGATGAAAAAGTTTTCCGTCCATTGTTTCGTTTGATACATGCATCAAACAAAGAATTATAAGTTTTATTTCTTATCAATTAATTATGTTTTTAAGATAGAAAAACAAATAGTTTCTCCCATCAAAAAGCTTGAATTAACGTTTCTGAAATGGTGCGTAGGAATACATATAGGTAAGAATGAAAACAACAAAACGGCATGGCTGTGCGTTCAGGTCAGGAACAGTTACTGTGCAGATTTAAATGGATTATACGCCAAATTAAAGGTGCAATGGTGAAATGCTGAATTAAATTTGAAGGAAGATAACAAGTGGTGACTGGATTTATGCTGCATCGTGTTGGAGGAGACGTTGAACACTGGTTGTGTCGTTGGAACGGTGGAATGCAATTCGGCTCCATTTCAATATCGAGGAAAAAGTTCAAAACGCACTCGTTGACTGAGCCCCATATAACGCAGTTCAATTTCATTAATATTTACCAGATCAGAAGTCGCCACTTGCTCCGTCATGTTATCGATCTCGTAAAGCAGACAATTCATACCGGGAACTCGTGCAATCTGTCTACTTCTACCAGTAAGTGGTCTACGTCATCAAGTTGACTATTCTGCCACGTCATCGCCTATGTATGTTGTTTCTCTAAATTAATTTGTATTTTATTCATATCTTTAGTTGTGCTTATTTTTGATAGCAATGAAAAACAAAAATCAAACAAATGCATTTCGTTATATATGCTTGTGTGGAAAATTCCGTTCTATAAATAGCGCTAAAATTAGAACGGGGAAGACGCATTCCAGAGAAAAGTAGTCCCGCGTGCTTAGTGCAGATAAATTCAAACGAAATTTTGGCAGAGAAATCAAACGAATTTTTCAACCAATCAGCATCGTTGATAAGTCATCACTTTAAAAGTTATTAAATGATATGTAGGACACGCAATATTTCTTTTATTATGACGTGTGTATCATATAACATCTCGTGCGCACAATAATTTTTATCTGGTATACACATGTTATATCGCACAAGACTAATATGATACTGCACGTTGGTAAATAGCAAATCATAAAAGCAGGAGTAATAAATAGAAAAGTATCTGATTATTATGTCTCTTTATCAATACAGTACATGAACATGAAGCTGATGTGATCAAACAGTTCTAGTCACCAAAAGAGTTAATCATACTATATAAAATCATATGAATACAGTATACTATTTAATAATAGCACTATATCTACCATTCCTTTTTCTTTTTATTTTGCACAATCTTTAAATGTCTTTTGAAAAAAGTCATGTTAATTCAAATGAATGATATGTGTTTTAAAAAAAAAATAATTTGTGTATGAAAATCGGATCTCAGATGACATAAAACTGCGAGAGTTTTATCTCCTCTTTCCTCTTTCCTAACTGACATTTTAATATTTCCCCTATAAAACCTATCAAACTCGTGTAACTATGATAGAAAGCTTCCTACGTTTCTCATTGGCTTAGTAAACTCCTAAAACTATTCGCACATTACTTTGGAAAATGTTTTAGTGAGCAGAGTAGCAAGATTCTTTTGACACATCTTAAGACTTTGCTGTCCATGTGATGTGATTTTAAAAGCTTATTAGAATGATTTGAAATTCATTTTCTCTGGTCTTCCTCCTATCTAAAGTGAGTTAAACCAATAATTGATTTCGATATGTCGATTTGATGCATGTATATCCAGGTGAACTCACACCACAGAGTCCTCCACATCTGCTTCATACTTAGTTATATTTTTGAAAATGGATTTGGTTCCAGTCTTTGGCACTCTGTTTTTCTTTTTAGTTCTTACAAGTTTATTGTTATTTCGGATTTCCAATATTTCGGTACCGTATAAGTTTTACATATTAACGGCAAACTAAAACTAAATTTTATGACGAACGCAATGATTTCAGCTTCTCCATCGTCAACCATATTTATAGCAATATCCCATTATCACCTTCATATGTAGCTGCAGAACTGTAGCTCTCTGAGAAAATATTTTGACATAACAGAGAGCTACAGATCCACCCCTTATAAAAACCTTCGATTTACGGTGCACAAAAAGCTGCGCACGGCTGAGGCTTTATATCGTTGTATTCTTGAGTTGCTGTCTCATTAATTTAATATCAAAAAATTCTTAACATATTTTCCTACTATACTTGTGTCTAAACATACCTTCAAATATTCATTAAAGCCCTATACGACCTGAAAACTCCAAGCTTCAAATGATTTCGTTTGTTGACGTAGCCATGTTAGGTATCCGGTCAATTCGAATCCCGGTTAATTTCCATACTTGCACAATAACGTCTAGATGTGAACTAATATCCCCATAAATATTTTAGCTAAATATCTTAAATAATATATCATCCCAGTGCCTTTAAATAATAATTATTCAAATAGCTAAACTCACGGCAATGCGGGTTTCATTAGTCTGGTCCGGTCTCCATCCCTGCCACACGAGTGTTAAGGACTTTTGTAGCATTTTCATGAATCAAGAGCTTATTTTACCTTTAGAAAAACTATATTTTTTAATTTCTTTAAATTATTCGTATTGATAATAAATGAAGAGCGAATACATAACATATAACGAATTTTATGAATAGATACCAACAATAACAGGGTTCGAATTTACCGGCTACCTAACATGGCTACGTCAACAAACGAAATCATGTTTTTCAGAGAGCTACAGTTCTGCAGCTACTTCATATGGTGTTTATATCTCTCAATTGATTCGATGTGCAAGAACTTGTTCTGCATATGATCAGTTTTCAAGTCGAGGCATGCTACTGACAAACAAGTTGATGTTACAGAGGTTTCAATAGTCTCGTTTCAAGTCAGTATTTGGCAAATTATATGGTCGTTATAATGATATAGTTTTAGTTTGACCCTGTTTGATTCGTTTCATATCAATTGTTAGACCGTTCTTAGCACATTTATTTTGACTACGGATTACTCCGTTTACCTGATCAAGATATATGGCTCACGGCGGGTGTGACCGGTTGACAGGGGATGTTTACTCCTCCTTGGTACCTGATCCCACCTCTGGTGTGTCAAGGGGTCCGTATTTGCCCAACTCTTTATTTTCTATTCCTTTTGGGAGTTATGAAATTGATCACTGTTCGTTTTCTTCAGTTTCCAGAGATAAGCCATCAACTGACTTCATGCATTCCACTTTGATGACTTTATATAGCAAGGTAATCCCATTGTGTTTTGAGTGGCATTCTTTCTTGAAACTTGTAATATATCTCTTTGGTCCCTGCTGTAGTAATTGATCTTAAGGTCAAAGTTCAACCTTTGAGTTAAAAAACTATGGAACGCAACTCATCGGCTTGAATTGAACGAGATAGTATGTCGTGTGCACGAAATGATAAGTTCTGTACACGAGATATTCAATAATAATTGTCAAATGCACGAGATGATAAGTGGTGTACACAAGATATTATGTCATGCGCACAAGATACTATATCGTGGACACAAGATAGTAAGTCCTGAGCACGACATACCCCTCTCCCCCGAATACTGAGTAAAATAATTGTTAAGATATCATGACAGAAGTTGTAAATTATGACAAGTCCTATTCGACGTTATGAAGTTATAGAGACAAGTCCCTTAAATAATGGACCGAGAGAGGTCAAAAGTATCAATAGCTAAAACGAATTTGATGAACGTTATTTGTCTTTACGTTCTGCAACAGCTAATGTGGTAATATGATCACTGATTATGTAATAAGGGACTTATTTGGGAATAATATATGAAAATTCTATGTTCTTTATCCTTTATACAAAAATTCCCTCTTTATAAAGCACCATAGGACATCAATTCCTCTTAATGTTATTCTGAACGATGTACCATCAGATTTTGTCTTATTTCCCTTTTTTAGGAATTCAGCAATCGGTCCCTAATTCCCAACTTCATGTACATGTGTCGAAAATGCAAATATTTTGTCAAACGTTATACAACAAAAATTGTAGATGATTAGGAGACCTATGTATTTAGCAATATCAAGTTTTAGGGGCCATTCCCTTCAATTGGGATTAAAGTAAAACTTATACTGTACCAATTTTGATGCACCAGATGCGCATTTCGACAAATAATGTCTCTTCAGTGATGCTCAACCGAAATGTTTGAAATCCGAAATGACAATGTTTTAGAGCTATTTTAGTGAGAAACAGTGTGCCAAAAAAAGTGGAGTCAAATTCGTCTAAGGATAAGAGCTATGCGTGAGGGAGATAATCCTTAATTTTGAAATGAATTTCTAAATTTTATAACAACAATTAAATTAAAGAGGGATTAAAAGCATATTCTCCTCATCTAAAAAACTGACATTAATTTCTTTAACATTATTAATGCAAAGTTGTTTATTTTGACGTTCTGCAATTGCTGATATCAGCAAAACAACAACTGATTACGTAAATAATGATTTATAGGGAAAATTGTAGGAGACTTTGATCACAACATTGTTCACAACGAGATCATGTTTAGTTATTTTTCTGTCTTCTTTTGTATGCTGATATATCCTCAGACTCAGAACCTAGACACGTTACTGAGATATACGCACTGTCTATGCAAGGATGAAATACCTGAATGTTAATTATTATTCTTCCAATTGAATAAACCGCTTTTGTCACGAATGAGTATGATGCAAAATCAATGACCAGAGAAAAAAATGTGTTAGACATAACATGTTGTAACATAAGTAACTAAAATTATAAAAATCCTGATTATGGTAGGGTAGTACAGTATTTCCTACTTAGCCTGTAAGACAAGTTTTGATTGGTAAACAACCCGGGTGTAAATGTCCGTACACCCTACAAGAGCTGGGGACACATAAACACAAATTAATGACGATTGTTCTATATAACATATTCGTCAAACTTCAATGTATTATGATCTGGTTTAAAATGGGTCTTCAGTACCCCTTGCTTGTCGTAAGAGACGACTAAACGGGACAAGTTCGTCGGATGAGACCGTACAAACCGAGGGTCCGTGTCACAGCATGTCTGACACGATAAAGATCCCTCTCTGTGCAAGGACTGTAAGCTCAGAGCATACGCCAATATTTTGCAGCCTTTAACCGGCAATGGTGACGTCTCCATGAGCGAAAAATTCTCGAGAGGGACGTTAAACAAAATACAATCAATCACTATACCATCAATGTATTACGAGGTTACGTTGTTTACCACGGCTTGTAAAAGGTGTAAAATATCTTACATGAATTTCTTTATTTTACTTTTAAATAAATATATGTCAGTGGGTTACAAAGGAAATAAATTTACGGCCTCAGGTTGGATGGAATACAATCCTGGGTAAATATCCAAACACCCTTGGTTTGACTTGAATACCTGATAAAATACCCATGGAAAATGTAAACAGAAACATGTAAAGATATCTCCTAATTTTGTATCATGTGCAATGTGTGTTTTAATTTACTGGGGGTTGGGGGGTGGTGGTTGGTTGGACGTTTTTTAAACGTTAACTTACCTGACTTATTGATGATATAAAGATTTTATCATTAGGAAATATTCATCATTTATAGATTATGGGTGGGTCCAATGATTAAATTAATTCCATAATTACATGTGAAAGCTGGAGATATCGAACAGTGATCAACCTCATAACTTCTATAAGCAATATAAAATAGATGTATACATTGTATTCTTATAGAATTAGATTTCAGATTACTGACAAATAAGTTAGGGGTTTCAGCCTGCTCACGTAAAGGGGCATGGACACGATTTAAGCTGAACTTTTTCAAATTCTATTTTTCCATTTTTAATGGTTATAATGCTTGACTATTGTATTTCTAATGGTCAGCAAAAATTGAAGGTCAGTTGTTGAGGTACATTGGGGATACAGAGTTCACAATTCTTTATCATGTAAAGAAGGATCGTGCCATGTTTGTGTTTACATAGGCTAAATATACTAGTAAAAGTTTCGTTTAAAGCACATTTCGTCAATTTACATATTAATTCTGAACACAATGAAATAGTTTCTAGTTTTTGGCACATCTCATTTTGTTTTAAACATACTATTTTCTATTAAGCAATCTATATGTACACAAAAACCTGGCACGGACCTTGTTTACATAACAAAGAATTGTGAGTACTGTATCTCACTTGTAACCCAACAATTGATATTCAAATTTTCGTTGACCATTAGAAAAACTTTTGAAATGATTAAGCTTTGTAAACAATAAAAATGGAAAAACGAAATTGGAAAATTTTCAGTTATAACGATCAAAACAAGCTGTCATTAGGTCCAAGGTTGTCTGACGTATTTCATATTGGTTGCTAGGCTGTTCTTTACATACTGAGTTTTATAATGATTACACCTCTGGTGTGTACAGGGTGTCCATGTTTGCCCTACTATTAATTTTGTATTCTCATCAGAATTATTCGCTATCTTTACTTTTTCATCATTAATATTACAGAGTCCATATCGGTAAACAATTTACCTCGTGCTTTTGATTCCTGTCAGATTGACCATGGACGGTGAAATTTCACAAGAGCTGGGTAAGTTTACCATCGACAAAATCCATAGTTAGGTAGGTACATGGTTGTTAAGATCCAGAAGAGGGTTCCAAGTATAACTGATAAGAACCACAGGAGTTAGCTAAACCAACCATTAATCCATGCAAGTATACTTAGAATCACCTAAATATAGAATAGGTCAGACAAAAGAAATTAGGTAGATATTATACCAATAGTAACATTCTCATGAGTTCGCTACTAATATACAGGACATGTCACTGGTAAAATCTACATAAATTTGCTAAACATGTCAAGATCCATAATAGTTACAGATATTGTTAACTATGCCACTTGTAAGATCATTAGAAGTTAGTTAAGCACATCCTTGGAAAGATCCACATTAGTGACCTCATACTGCATTGACAAGATCCTCAGATGTTAGTTAAGTTAGTATACCAATAATAAAAAGAAAAAAAACACAGGAGGTAACTTAATATGACAGTGGTACAATGTAAGTATGATCCATAGAAGGTACCTACATGTAAGTTCAAATTTTATAGATGACCAGAAGTTGGGTAAGTGAATACTTGGGCCACAGGTGTTAATTATACCATTAGTAAGATCCACAGGAGTTAATTATACAGTAAGTAAGATCCACAGGAGTTAATATATATATATATATATATATATATATATATATATATATATATATATGCATGCATAGCTATATATATATATACATGCATAGCTCTTATCCTTAGACGAATTTGATTCCAGTTTTTTTGGCACTTTGTTTTTACCTGAAATAGCTCTAACAAGTTTATTACTTTGGATTTCAAAAATTTCGGTTGAGGATCACTGAAGATACATTATTTGTCGAAATGCACATCTGGTGCATCAAAATTGGTACTGTGTAAGTTTTACGTTATGACCCCTGGGTCGAGGCCTCTGCTGGTGGACTGTTAGTTACCGAGGGTATCTACAGTCCAGTAGCTAAGTACTTCGTTACTAGCTTGAAAATACGGATGTATATTTAATTGCTGTGATAAAATTTAGAAATTCATTTCAAAATTAAGGATTATCTCCATCATGCAGAGCTCTTATCCTTAGACGAATTTGATTCCAGTTTTTGGCACTCTGTTATTTCCTAAAATAGCTCTTACACGTCTATTATTTCGGATTTCAAAAATTTCGGTTGAGCATCACTGAAGAGACATTATTTGTCTTTGTTGAAATGCGCATTCGGTGCATCAAAATTGGTACCGTATACGTTTTACATATATTCTGTTACAGGGAGTTTAGAGGGTGAGACAATAGTAGAAAGAAAATGCCCAGGCGGATGGTCATCCAAATACATCCTATTGCATGGACAATATAGACCACTGGACAACGTTCAGGGTCAAGAAATACTAGACCCAAGGTTTCATGTACCACAACTCCGCAATATGGAAATATTTGACGATGACATCGTGATCTATGCCTACCCTAAATGTGGTATGACAATCGTAGTTTTTAGAATTAAAGTCAGATTCACATGAATGTATGCAGACCACCTCTTCGTCCATTATTCTTTAACATATTAATATTAAATATAACAGTTGACATGTATGCTTTATTCGAAGATGGACATTTGCAAGTGAAGTTTTTATAAAAATAAAATGGGCTAACCTGAAACCTGCAATGCTGACTCCTCCTAATTCCTCTGGTGTGTCGAGGGGTCCCAGTTTGCTCCAATCTCAATTTTGTACTCTTTATAGAGTGGCATTAATTCCATTTTTGTTAATCGTACTGATACTTTAACTGCCCTTTCAAAACATGAAAACCTTCAAAACCATGCTTCTGTTTTAGACACATTTAATATCCCAGTCAATGGGTCGGATGGATATGAATTACGTACCTATACTGGATTCCTTAACTTCATAAAACCTTCCAAACAAAGATACATTGCTGGATCCGTTAAATGTTCTACCAAGCCTCTATCTTTGCTCCTCATGAAAATATTAACAGCTGTGAAGAAGAAACTTTAAAGGTACTGTGATATTACATATGTCAGAAGTGGTGTAAATCAAATGTGAATTCTAAAAAAAAAGTCTAAAGAACTTTTAGTAAACTTGAAATCGCAGAACGTTTCTCAAATCAACAACATCATAGCGTATGCCTTTTCAACACTTTAGAACACCATTTCTCACAATAAATCAAAGACTAGACTTTTTGACATCATAGACAGTTGCTTCTTCAACAGAAATGGAAAGCGGAAATGTTCATATCTAGGGATCAGTAATCCAAACATTCTTTTTTAAACATATTTCTGATTCCACGCACAAATGCTCTGAAGTTGAAATGAAATATATGCTGGAGGTCCTCATTGACAATATTTTCGTATTCATTGGTGATCAGGTCTTCCAACACTCTGTTTGAATTCCCATGGGCACGAATGGTGTTCCTTTGTCAGCTGACCTGTTTTTATATTCTTATGAAGCAGAATTTATCCAAAAACGTCTACGTGAGAAGTAAAAATTTCTAGAGACATTTAGATATACATGTATCGACGACGTTTTCTCTATTAACAATAATAATTTCCCTTCATATGTCGATTCGATATATTCCAGTGAACTCGAAATAAAAGATACCACAGAGTCTCCCACTTAGATGTTTGATATATATATAAATGTTCATCACGAACATAGTGACAACTCAACTTCATGACACACAGGATAACTGAGCTCCTCCATCGTAAACTTCCCATATTCATGTAGCAATATTCCATTATCTCCTACATGTGGTGTTCATGTCTCTTAGCTTGTTCTACGTATGTTTTTTTCTAAATCGAGGCAGGCTAATGACAAATAAGTTCATGTTACATGGGTTTTAGATGTCTCGTTCAAATTCAGCAATTCGAGTATTTCATGGTCGTTATAACGAGCTAGTTTGTCAATACAACCTATCACTGGGTTAAATGCTGTCTGACGTGTTGTTGTGCTGTTCTTTACACACTGATTTTGACTGCGGGTTGCTCCCTTTACTTGAACGACATATAGGGCTGATAGTGGATATGACCAGTCAGAAAGGGATACTGGTAAGTCCAGGAGGTCCATCTTTTGCTCAATTCTTAATTCTGTATTTCTTATAGGAGTTCTTAGATTGATCACCATTCGTTATCTTCACCTTTTCTAAACTGACGTGATACGCGAAAACATGCTTTTTGTATAATCAATTGTTAAACCGAGGAAGACATCTGATAAATGATTGATGATACACGGCTTTCAATAGTCTTGTTTATGTGTGATAATGCCTTGGATTTTAATTTTGTATTACCCTTTCTTTGTTTTGTATTTTACATCTTTTTCGAAAATTTTCATTCATATAGAGACAGCACCTAATTTAGGTGAAGTGTGACAAAATTTGACAAATGCATTATCAAAATCAAAGATCATGGGTTTCATGTGGCTCATAGATCGGGTCCAGAAGCTACCGATTCCAAATAGATCGCACTCATCACTCATCTACCGCGTACGATATTGTACATGTATGTTCCTTAACAAATTGTTGAATTCGGACCCCACTAGGAAAGAAGATTTGACTACTTAACAACTACCCACATTGCTTATGACCCATCCGTCTGCTTTGGCAGCTGCATAGAAACTCCTTGACCGTTGCTTTTCAGAAATTATGGCTGCACCTGATAGGACACGTGTTAGAAGTAAAAATCGCAAACGCTGAAGATCGCTTTAAACACAAGTCCAGAAGATATCACAGTTATTACTACGAACTTCCCAATGTTACTTGTTATCTTTTTGAATAGTTTTACATAATGAATGAATACCTTTCTCTTACAGTAATCTTTTTAACTCGCATCAGTTCGTTGAAATAGTATTCCGATACTTGTACAGGGACTCACTGGGTTTGGGAAATGATTTCAATGATTCATAGAGGGAAAGCTGAATATGACAAACGTCCAAAAGAAGTTGCGATGATGGAATTTCAATCTGTGGAAAATTTATCTGAAGAAATAAGACCCAGAGTGTTCAATACACACTTTTTTCCTAACCAGGTACCAACAGTATCATTGGAGGGGAAAGGGAAGAATTTGTTTTTGCTACGAAATCCCAAAGATGTCTTCGTGTCCTACTATTACCATATAATGAATAGAAAGGTTTTAGGTGCACGGATGAGCTGGGATGATTACATGTACTTGGTAATTAACTATGGAGGTAAGAGAACAAAGCTTTTGATATGTTGTACATGTAATAATTAACATACCGTCCACAATAAAAGGCAAACACTAGTATGAGGGCATTTAAAGAATATCAATTTTCAAAAAAGAAAAAAAGCAACATTTGTTGTTTAAGATTAATAAAGTTTTTAAAAAGTTTTGAAAATGAAATGTATATTTTTTCAGGAAGTAGATATGATTGGTATGAATACACCAACGAATGGGAGAAAGAAATGAACAAGAAGAAGACGAATTACTTATGTCTATACTACGAGGAAATAAAGAAGGTTAATTCTTGAAATAAATATAATTTATATCTGTAATGGTCATCCAGAGTATCAAACACGTTATCATTGTATGATAATTATGAAAATGGGAATATAGCTAACAGTCATCAGTTTTATAAATTAAAAACAAATGAGAATAGACCAAACCACCACTCACAAGGCATATATTGTGAAAAATATAACCTGGAGTCAGAGAAGATTACAGTCCCCCGCATACTTAAGATTTGTCCTGTTCCGATTATTTTCTGTTTCCCAAATTCGTATGTTTATCTGGAAAGAGAAACAATTTGAGAAGTAGTCGTAAGTCTGATTTTCATCTGTATCTGAAACAGATCGTTAGAGTATGAACTGTGTTTTTAAAAGTAAATTGACCGGCCCATAAAGATGTATTCTGGCAGATGGTGAAGTTGTTGATAGACAGAGCAAGTAAAGATGATCAAAACATTTGTAGTATCGGAGAAGCAATGTATGTGTTACTAGTTTCGGAACATCCCTCATATAATACAGCATCATAGCAGTATAATTACAATCATTGTTAATTAAACGTTTACTATAGTAAAAAATGTCAAAGTTGTATTTACAATGAAAAACTATAGTTTGCTATTGGATTGTTTTGTTTGTGTTATATTAAGATTATTCATGATATAAATCAGAACAATTTGTATGAAATATACTCATTAATTTTCTTTTACTTGTAGAACCCCCTTGCAACTGTCAAGTCCATTGCAGAATATCTCGGAATTTCTTGTTCGGAAACCTTAGCGAAGAAATCGTTCACAAATGTAAACTTGAAAACATGAGATCCGCCAATAAAAATAAATATGACGACAGAGGTCAGAGTGGTTCAAACCCGAATATGTATGATCCGGATAGAATGTACAGAAAAGGTTGGTAGTCGTTTTGATAAAGATTACACCTATGTCATTTCTGTGAAAAGGTTGATTTGGATAACGACGTTTTTCATGTCTAATCGCAGTTCTTGCAAAACTTCGTTTAATTATCAAAGAAGATTAAAGTACATCCCTAAGCTATATCCAGTTATATAACTCTATGGTGATGCGATACATCGTGTTTTCCCCAATTGGAAACGGTATCAGGACAACTCGCCCCCCAAGACAACTCGCCCCTCATCGGGACAACTCGCCCTCAAGACAACTCGCCCTCTCTCTTGAGATATCTCGCTCCTTCATATCATACATGTTTACAATTATTATTTTTGGTTTAAATCCAAGAGGTGTTTTAGCAGAAATTAATGAATTTCTTATAGATAGTATATACATCACAGACAATAAGACGTGTTCACATAAACACCGAACTTCGTGTCTTTTTATGCAAGATGAAAGATTTTAGTGAAAATCCAGTGTTTGGGTTCAGTAAATTCATCATCACTTTTATATACATGTAAAATATATAATTTCAGCGGAAACAAGTTAGCGTTTGGTATAGGGAGAGTATTAGCTTGTTCTACAGCTGACGTAGTATAATTATCAATAATCTGCGTCTGTTGTTAAATCTAATTGTTTGATTTCCCCCAAGCTGTTATAAATTTACTTCAAAGGTTATGAGGTACTCATCATCAGAGTTCTTTACACTTTGAAATCGCGGCGTAAAAAGAATCAGTATAGCAAAGCCGTTATAAAATTTCTAAAATGGGAATTTCATTATTTTTCAACGGGAATTAGTTGAGAAACGCATTAAAAGATAATTACATGTATCAGAATATTCATGCTTCACCTTTACACTTATGTATGCTATATCGATACCCCCCCCCCCAAACCCCCAAAATTTCTCAGTATTGGAGACATTTAATCAATTACCTGAAGATCAGTAAATATAATTTTCCTTGCCAATTGATTTATGAAAACTATAACTTTTTCTGAAATACAATAATCAAATCTGTGTATAATTCTATTAGAATTTACCATTCGTGTTAAAGTATGAAATAAAAAGACGTATCTTTAATGGGTTAAAAGTGTAAATATCACACACACGAAATAAAAATAAAATGAGATAATATATTTATATATAATATTGGGGGCAAGTTGTCTCAAGAGAAGGGGGCGACTTGTCCTGAGAGAGGGCGAGTTGTCCTAAGAGGGGGCGAGTTGTCTTGAGGGCGAGTTGTCTTGGGGGCGAGTAGTCACACGTACTAATCCAACGTATAACCAGAAACGGAATTCTTCCGAATTGATTGCAGAAGAAGATTAGTAGAATTTTTTAGGATTCCAATACATTGATTGTTGTTTTAATTTTTCCCTTATATTGAGACTTAACAAGCTGTAGGTAAATTACCACAAATTTAGACCTATGCTTTGCGCTGAGAACACATATTTACGAATCCCGTGGGAATCCGGGTTAGAATTGGTCCTCAACACCCCTTGTTTGTCGTAAGAGGCGACTAAATGGGGCGGTCCTTCGGATGAAACCGCAAAAACCGAGATCCCGTGTCACAGCAGGTGTGTCATGATAAAGATCCCTCCCTGCTCAATGCCCATAAGTGCCGAACATATACCTACATTTTGCAGCCCTTCACCGGCAATGATGACTTCTCCATATCAGTGAAAAATTCTCGAGAGGGACGTTAAACAATATACAATCAATCAACATATTTACGAAAGTTCGTAGACGTAAATATAGACGTAACGTACGTGTGAGACGGCATTCAAAGACTATAAACTCTGTAAAGACTAGACTGTTTGACATCATAGACAGTTGTTTCTTTAACAAAAATGGAAAAAGGAAATGATCAATCAAAAAACCTGCTTTGTTAACACTAATCTGATTCTACACAAAAATACTCTGGATTTGAAATAAAAAATATGCCGGGGTTCCTTATTGACAATATCTTAGTAGTCTTTGGAGAACAGGTCTTCCCATAGTCTGTTGGACTTCCCATGGACAAGAATGTGCTCGTTTGTTAGCTGACCTGTTTTTATATTCATATGAAGCAGAGTGTATCGAAAAGTTTCTGCATGAGAAGAAAAAAAATTCTTGCCGTGGCCGTGAACTCGGCATTTAGCTATATCAACAACGTTTTATCTATGAACAATAATCATTTTCATCCATATGTCTATTCGATATATCCATGTAAACTCAAAATAAAAGATACCACAGAGTCCTCCACGTCTGTTTCATAATTAGATATTTTAAGAAAAAGATTTTAAAAGAATCCATATTAAGAAAAATAGATTTTAAAAGAAACCATCTTAACTTTAGTATTTCTTCATTACAACTTCCCATTGTAATGAGATTGGTCCTTCTTTCCAAAACATAAATAAATGAATACTCTTCAACCAAGAATGCTTTGTGGTAAGTGTCATTTAGGATATACGAAACGTTTCTCAATAATATATATTTTTATCCTGACATTTCAGATACAATTCAGTTGCATTCTGTCTTTTTTCTACAAAACCGTCCTGGGCTATATTCTCAGGTTTATTTTAGAGTTAGCATATTTTGATAGTTCCTGGTTGTTGCAAGTAAAAATGTATAGATGTATAGATGTAACAATATTACAGTAAGTTGTTAATTGTAAATACATCAATATATACATTTAAATTGTTAACATCAGCTATCATAACGCGTTCTTTGCATACAAGACATTAATCATTAAATACAAAATGTTCCCTTTTGTTTATTCCGAATGGTACATAGGTATTCAATTTTTTCTTCCTTAAATATTCTCTAAAACGACGATAAATGTCATCTTTGTAAATATTTTCAATTCCTATTATAAAATAATCGTTATTACTATGAGAATATGTATAGAAATATATAGCAACAGGGTCATCAGTTTCTCATTTAATAAATTACAAATTCAAAACATGCCTTTTGTATAAAGTTACCCCAGTTTCTCCCACATCTACAATTTTCTTGCATCTTTTGCAAAACACTCTATAAACTACATTACTGGATTTACAATTGATATAATTTTTGATATGATATTTGTTACCTCTGCGGTCCTCAAATTGATTAGTTTTAATGACATATTGACATAGAATACACTTTTTAACAACACACGGCTCGCTTGAATTTTCTTTAAAAAAAAAAATAGATTTGTTTTTCCCTAAAATAGCTCTTACAGGTTTATTATTTCGGATTTCAAAAAATTCGGTTGAGCATCAATGCGCATCTGGTGCATCAAAATTGGTACCATATAAGTTTTACATTATTGTGTTTCTTATGTCTGAATGTCCATTATCACCTGCATATGGTGTTTACATCTCACAACTGATTCTATACGCAAGAGTTTGTTCTGCGTATGGTCAGTTTTTAAATCGAAACAGGCTACTGACAAAGAAGTTGATGATGCATGGGTTCCAACAGTCTCGTTTAAAATCAGCATTGCGCAAATTCTATGGTCGTTATAACGATCTAGTTTGCCAATACAATCTAGCATTGTGTCAAATGCTGTCTGAGGTGTTTTATGCCGATTGCTAGGTCGTTCTTTTTTAATAAATTATGCCCCATAAGAATTAAAAACAAAACTGGTAGGCTAATAAACTCGCATGATTCATGTATATGGAAATTTAAAAGGAAATGAAAACAGTAATATTCCATTTATTTGAAGAAATACTGTTCAAAAGATTGCAATGTTTAATCTCACATTTTTAAACGTTGTTTTGTAGGAGAAGTGGGGGACTGGAAGAACCACTTTACCGTGACTCATAGCGAGGAATTTGATCAAGTTTATCACAAAAAGATGGCAGAATCATCCTTAGATTTCGTCTTTGAATAAGTTTCTTCCCGATATTTTTGACAATAACCCAGACCCCAGATATTTGCATTAAACTACTTTATATACTACTCAAAATTTGATAAGGATCACTAGGTTATATGTGTGTAATTTACCACTAACATAACAAAAGACATGAATTTGACTCAGAAACGTGTTTACTCAGGTTATGAATGAAAATTCATGAACGGCATGAACTTTTATCAATACGAAATGCTTGAAATCTGATAACAACACCAAAAGGCATTTCATTACAAAAAGTTAACAGCAAACCAGAGAAAGAATTACACAGTTTTTGGGAATAGTCCATCATTACACTTAGTCGATGAAGTGTCAATACCGGGTATGGCCTCCCCTTGCATCAATGACGGCTTGACAACGTCGAGCCATGCTGTCAATAAGCACCCGGATGTTTCCAATGGGAAGTTTGTTCCACTCTTCCACGAGGGCGTTTCCGAGCTCTGACAAAGTCGTGGGTTGTGCCGTACGACGTGAAAGGGCAACCTGCAGCATGTTCCATACATGCTCAATCGGGTTCAAGTCCGTCGAGCGCGCTGGCCAGTCAATACGGACAATTGTCTCCTGCTGAAGGTACTGCTACACCACCCTGGCGCGATGAGGACGGGCGTTATTATCCATCAGGATGATCTCAGAGCCAACAGCACCAGCGTAGGATCTGAGGTAAACATCGAGGATCTCATCCCGGTACCTCACCCCCGTCATTGTTCCTCTCTCCAGGATATGAAGATCTGTTCTTCCATCCCTGCTGATTCCACCCCAGACCATGATAGAACCACCACCATAACGGTCATATTCACTGATGTTGGCATCATGGAAACCACACTCGGTGCCTCCTGTCTGTAAAGTCCAAACAATACCTGGACTCATCGGTGAACAGAACATGAACCCAATTGTTCTGTGTCCAAGCGACATGATCTTCAGCCCACTCCAATCGCTCCCGCCGGTGTCGAACAGTCAGAGGGACTCGAACACATGTCCTTCTCGAGTTGAAACCTGCATTGTGAAGCCGATTCCGTATAGTCTGATTGGACACATTCACCCCCGAGGCGTTCAGGAGGTCGTTACGTAGGCTGGTTGCTGTCCAGAAGGGATGGCGTCGTGCCTGAAGAGCCACAAAATGATCTTGACGTTGGGTTCTCGACCTCTGACGACCATCCCCATGTCGGTGTGCTGCTGTACCAAAAGTTTACTGTCGGTTCCAAGCCCTGTTTACAACGCTCGGGCTGACATTTAGTGTATTTGCAACGTCACGTTGTGAATAGCCAGCGTCAAGCATTCCAATACATCTGCCCAGTTGTTCTGTCGTCAGGCGACGCCTTACACGTTGAGGGGGCATTGTGTTGATAAACGTAGTGTAAACACTCAAGTGAGTTTGAAATTTTAGAAAGAATCAGACACCGATGCCTGAGTGAAAATCGTGCAATGGTAGCAAAAGCATAAACTGTGATGAGAAACGCATTTCCTATGGCATGAAATATACGTGTAAGTTTGTTGAAAACGTTTTTGATTTCACTTGGACACAATATTGCCAGTTATGCAGTTATTAATTTTTTAAACAGAAAAATATCTATGATCTTTATCAAATTTTGAGTAGTATATTTTATTTCTATTTTCATCCACTGTTGATAAGGTAACTGCTTTAATCAGATGAAGAGTAGCACATCATGAAAGTTAAACAGAATTCCAATGATTGTTATCAATGATCTAATGTACATCAATTCCAATGTACAATTATTCATTCATCGAGAAAACTTGCATATGCTATATAATAAAACTTGTTTTAATTGTCTAGATCTTTAATGAAATGACCTTTAAATTCCATACAGCATGCATAATGCATATTTCTCTGTCAGCCTTTAGCTTTTCATATACACTGTATTACGAAAAAAAATCTACTAATTCTTTTTAGGGTCATAAATTTCACCTTAGGTTTCATTGGTTCTGTTTCAATCGTTTTCCCCGCTGTATCTTTTCGGTTTCAACATACCGGTACATGTAAGAACTTTCACATTATATAAATTGATCGCAAATGAGGCAAACCTTTTACATCAAAAGTGAAGATAACGAAAACTGATCTATCTCATTACTCCTATAAGCAATACAAAATAGAGAGCCGGGCAAACACGAATCCCTAGATATACCAGAGGCGGGATAAGGTACCCAGGAGCAGCAGGCATCCCCTGTCGACCTCTCACACTCACCGTGAGCCCTATATATTGATCAGGTAAACGGACCCTTACCAAAATGTAAAGTTTGCTGCAAATTTGCCGAAAGTTTGCGGCAAACAAATCAGTGTGCCAGAGCTATTTGCCAGAAGTGTACAGCTTATGCCTCTAGCGGCATACAGTGTGCCACTAGCAGTACAGTGTGCCACTCGTGGCACAGTGTGCCAGAAGTGCACCACAACTTTTCCTAAATGAAACAGTGTGCCAGAAGTGCACCACAACTTTTTCTTTGGTATTCAGAATCGTGTGCCAGAAGTTCACAACTTTTTTCTTAAAATTTTAGAACTGAAACAGCAAGGGCGCCAAAGTTCACGACTTTTTCTTGAATATTTAGAATAAAAGAACCATTTCAATTTATCCATCACAACATTTTCTATAATGTTCTTGAACAATTTTGGGAAATGAATTTAATCTGTTCTAGCTGATTAATTAATTGTTTATAATATCTCAGTTGAACTTAATTATTAAAGATACCGGTAAATCTACAAAATTTTGAATTCTTGGAATGCTCACAAGAAGTATGAAGAATTTTTATTTAAGGTTATACATGTATGTATGTACCATGAATTCATGATTATTTAGAATTTAGAACTTTTTAACAACTCGGACAATATATACATACACATATGCATGAATGCAACATTTCTTGCACCCTTTCCATCTTCTTGTCTTAATGGGAATTAGCTGTCATTTTGTCACAAAAAATTGAATTCAATGAAAGTTGCCCTATAATAGATATTATATATTAAAGTAATAATTACACTTGTATTTAATTATTTCAAACACCTTTTAACGTCTTGAAAATGAATATGTGATTTTGGTGATTGAATATTATTGTCTTGCAAGACAGTATAATTATTCTCTAGTTACCTTGGCATGCTGTCAGCAAAATGTATTTGCTGTTTTTGTTTTTATTTGAGAAATAATTTGATTGGGGTGCAGTGAATACTTCTTCCGTATACATTTCTTTACACTAAAAGCGGTAATCTAACGTAGTTTTATTAGGGTTAAATTAAATCTCTTGTTTTTGTACATAATAAAAAATAAATGTTCTTATTAGTCATCAATATGTATTTCAATATCATCGAGAGGTTTTGAGAAAAAAAAGATGGTTGCCATCACTTTCACAGTTAATGCCCCTTTAAAGTAAGATGTAAATGCATTTTTTAGCCCAATGGGCTATAACGCAACATTGATTATTGCTCGACTTTGAAAATCGGTGGCCCCAGGTGTTGGGCGATGATAATTAAATGTACACACCCCTGAATGATTCCTCCTATGTTAGACGCCTTGCAAACTTGTATATAGGAGGGCGTATGGTATCTCGTAATTATTTGCAATTTTATATCTTTTTCAGAATATATTTCATGATAGTCGTACAGATACAGAAGTTGTGATGGTGTGTTGATAGGCTGTTGATAGGCTGTCTTCAACTTGCCATATCTGAGAGTTCCAACATGCAGGCCTGGATTAATGAAGTTACTTAGTGTTATTTAGTTTTAGAAAAAAAAAGAATGACATTTCAATTTATACACACTTGCCAAGTGAATCTGATGAAACTGCTACATGTATTTGTGAGTAAAGGCACTCTGTCTTAACCGAAAAACTATTTACAGTTTATCACAACAAATGGATGGGACAGTAGAGTTGTTGCGGACAATATGTGATTGTGATGACCAAGTACTGAACAAGTGGAAGATTAGAATAAGGTCCATAATTCAATCATGTTTTTGATTCTAAGGTGCAGACAGCGTGGAGATAGTCCTATTATTCTCCAGTTCATCTATGATGGAGAAACTTGTGTAAATGTTTACAGTGTTCTCCCTAATAATTAAGTGCCCACAAATCTGTATTAATTTATCAAAATATAAAGTCCTTCACAGTACTGACTTTAAAATTAATATAGATTGTCTCCAGATTTTTCTGAGGAAAAGTGCATAGTTTACATGTGTGAATTTTGAATATATTTCATTCTTGTCTTCAAATGTTGCCGAAACCTGTTGTTATTGATGCACAATGTACATAGTCATGTTATGCAAATGATAGACCTCCTTTTTAATTACATTTACTTAAGATCATGTCAACTCCTTTGTCTTAATTGTATACACAATTCTAGCATTAGCATCATTTGTATAGCACTTGCTAGTTTAATAAGGATTTTTAAAAAAAAACTTTCATTTGACATGATAATTGATTGATCTAAAACGGCCAAAATTCACAAATCTATTTAAATCACAACCTGACCTTAGGCAAGAAAAGTGCCACAGTGGGTTGAAATTTTTCTCTTGGATCTTAAAAGAAATTCTTTAGTTTCCAAATAAAATGTACTCTCATGGCCACCGAGAACTTTTTAACATTGCACAATGCAATATTTGTGGATTAGAAGCTGTTGCAGTTTCTTTAAGTTTTCTCTCACATCTTGTTATAATTATATTTTATATTTTGGTCGGGTTGCACAATGTGCAAACAGTTTATAAAATGTGAATGACTGGTGGGCGAGCGACAGTAGCGTCCCTGTAATAGCACCTACTTTGTGTAATCAACTCCTTTCACACCTCTCACTTGATGTTCCTCAAACTTTGTACGGTTGTTAGGGATATATTGAAGATGTGCATGTACCTTTTTGAAAGTGATTAGACATTTTTCGAAAAATTTACATGTAGTAAGTGGAACTTCGTCATTTTTTAAGCATTTCTTAAATCGACAGTACCTTTTTTGTGTAATCAAATCCTCGTATACCTGTAATTTGACATTCCTCAAACTTTGTACAGCTCTTATGAACACATTGAAGATGTGCATAAAGTGATCAGACGTTTTCAAAAAAAAATGTACATGTAGTTGAACTTAGTCATTTTTAAGCATTTCTTGAATAGATGGTAACTATTTTGTGTAATGAAATCCTCATGCACCTCTAACTTGACATTCCTTAAACTTTGTACAGTTGTTATGAACACATTGAAGATGTGCATGCGTCTTTTTGAAAATGATTAGACTTTTTTAAATTACGTGTAGTTGAACTTGGTCATTTTTTTAATGCATTTATTGAATAGATGGTACCTATTTTGTGTGATCAACTCGTGCACATCTAAATTAATATTCCTCAAACTTTGTACAGTAGTTATGGACACATTAAAGATGTGCATGTGTCGTTTTGAAAGTGATCAGACTTTTTTCAAAAAAAAAATACATTTAGTTGAAATTTGTCATTTTTTAAAGCATTACCTGAATAGACGGTAAATATTTTTTGTAATCAACTCCTCTTAGACCATTTATTTGACATCCTTCAGACCTTGAACAGCTGTTATGGAAGCATTGTAAATGTGCATGTGTCTTTTCGGAAGTGATCAGGCATTGTTTGAAAATTTACATGTGCATGGTGAAGTTGAACTTAGTCATTTTTAAGCATGGTACTTTATATAACCAACCCAGCTTTTCCTTAACATTTTCCAGACCCTGTATATTATAAATGTTATAAAATAATTGAAGATATACATGTAACATTTTAAAAATGCTTCTTTTTTTCTTTTGTTTTGTTGAAAAATTCTACCTTTAATTTGTCATTTTCCCAGTATGTTTCTACTGTTGTTCCTATGATAGATTACATATTTTACAAGAACCCGGTCATTTCTGTTTTTGAATTATTTTTTTTAATTAGTATTTTTGAATATGTTAATTACTTGATATGTCATTGTTCTTGAAATTATATTAATTGAATTGTTATTGTGTTTTTGTAATGCCAGTTTATATAGGATCCCTTAATTTCGAGCCGACAGTGCCAGAAGTGTGCTGCAAGTTTGCTGCAAACTATATGCCAGAAGTCTGAAGCAAGAGTGTGCCGCAAGTTTGCCGCAAACTGTGTGCCAGAGGAAAACTTTCTATACGAAAAGTATATCTCTATTATGAGTTCTGTCGAAGATTATGCCAGACGATGGGCTAAATATGAAAAAGGAGAACTTGATACGTTGTCAGAATGGGTTAAAAGCATAAGAGGGATATTAAAATCCCGCATTAGACACATGAAAACAAAAGTACGTACCATCTATCCTTCTGTGTTTAGTAAACCAGAAGTGATAAAAGAATTAGATAGGTTACATGAGGAATATGTTTTGGTTCCAACTGTATTTTAAACGAACTTGGCATTAATTCCACTTTTGGTAATCATACTTACACTCCAACTGCCCTTTCAAAAGACGAAATTCTTCAAAACCATGCTTCAGTTTTAGACACATTTAATATTCCAGTCAATGGGTCGAATGAATATGAGTTACCGTACCTATACTGGATTCCTAAACTACATAAAAACCCTTACAAACAAAGATACATTACTGGATCCAGTAAGTGCTCTACCAAGCCCCTATCTTTGCTCCTCACGAAAATGTTAACAGCTGTGAAGGAGAAACTTCAAACTTACTGTGCGACTACATATGCAAGAAGTGGTGTTAATCAAATGTGAATTCTAAAATATTCTAAAGAACTTTTAGTAAACTTGAAATCACAGAATTTTCCCCAAATCAATAGCATTTAAACCTATGACTTTTCAACACTATACACGACCATTCCTCACGATAAATTAAAGACTAGACTTTTTGACATCATAGACAGTTGCTTCTTCAACAAAAACGGAAAACGGAAATATTCATATCTAGTGATCAGTCATTCAAAAACTTACTTTGTTAAACACCACTTTGATTCCACGCACAAGTACTCTGAAGTTGAAATAAAAAATATGCTGGAGTTCCTCATTGACAATATCTTCGTGGTCTTTGGTGATCAGGTCTTCCAACAGTCTGTTGGAATTACCATGGGCACGAATTGTGCTCCTTTGTTAGCTGACCTGTTTTTATATTCATATGAAGCAGAATTTATTCAAAAACTTCTACGTGAGAAGAAAAAATCTCTCACTGTGAAGTTCAATTCGACTTTTAGATATATCGATGACGTTTTGTCTATTAACAATGATAGCTTTCATTCATATGTCGATTTGATATATCGCTGTAAGCTCGAAATAAAGGACACCACAGAGTCGTCCACTTCTGCTTCATACTTAGATATTTTATTGAAAGTAGACATTAACGGCAAACTGACAACTAAACTGTATGACGAACGGGATAATTTCAGCTTCTCCATCGTCAACTTCCCACATTTATGTAGCAATATTCCATTATCACCTGCATATGGTGTTTATATATCTCAACTGATTCGATATGCAAGAGCTTGTTCTGGGTATAGTCAGTTTTTAAATCGAGTTAAGCTACTGGCAAACAAGTTGATGGTACAAAGATTGCAACAGTCTCGATTGAAGTCAGCATTTCGCAAATTCTATGGTCGTTATAACGATCTACTTCGTCAATACAACCTTGCATTGGGTCAAATGCTGTCTGATGTTTTTCATACCGATAGTTAAGCCATTCTTGACACACTGATTTTGACTGCGGATAACTCCGTTTACCTGATCAGGATATGGGGATCACGGCAGGTGTGACCGGTCAACAGGGGATGCTTACTCCTCCTAGGCACCTGATCCCACCTCTGATGTGTCCAGGGGTCCGTGTTTGCCCAACTATTTTGTATTGCTTGTAGGAGCTATGAGATTGATCACTGTTCGTTATCTTCACCTTGCATACTTGCGGCAAATATGCCGCACACTGTGTGCCAGAAGTGTGCAGCAAGTATGTGCCGCAACTGTGCCACAAACTGTGTGCCAGAGGAAAAATTTGCATACGAAAAGTATACTTGCGGCAAATGTGCTGCAACTAGTTGCGGCAAACTTGCCGCAAATGCGCTGCAAATTTGCAGCAACTGTGTGCCAGAGGGCTTATATTTTGGTAAGGGGAGATATCCGCATCCAAAACCATAATGACAAGAACGGCCTAACAGTCTGTATGAAAAACGTCAGACAGCATTCGACCCAAAGATAGGTTGTATTGGCAAACTCGATTATTATAACGGCCATATCATTTTCGGAAAACGTACTTTAAACGAGAATTTGAAACCCCTGGACCACCACCTTGTTTGCTAGTAGCCTGCCTCGATTTAAAAACTCCGCATGTACAGAACAAGCTCTTGCGTATCGAATCATTCGAGAGATATAAACACCATATACAGGTGATACTGGAACATTGCTACATAAATATGGGAAGCTGAAGATAAAAAATAGAAAAGGTGAATGCATTCCTTTTATCATAAAGTCGAGTTGTCAGTTTGCCGTCAAAATCTATTTTCAATAAAATATCTAAGTATGAAGCAAACGTGGACGAATCTGTTCTGTCTTTTATTTTGAGTTCACAGGGATGAAAGGTGAAGATAACGAACAGTGATCAAACTCATAACTCCTATAAGCAATACCAAATAGATAGTTGGGCAAACACGGACCCTTCGACACACCAGAGATGGGATCAGGTGCCCAGGAGTAATCATCCCCTGTCGACCGGTCACACCCGCTGTGAGCCCTATGTCCCGATCAGGTAAACGGCGTTATCCGTAGTCAAAATCAGTGTGACAAGAACGGTTTAACAATCGGTATAAAGCATATCAGACAGCATTTGACTCAATGATAGGTTCTATTGTCGAACTAGATCGTTATAACGACCATAGAATTTGCGAAATGCTGACTTCAATAGATACTGTTGAAACCCCTGTACCATCAACTTGTTTGTCTGTAGCTTGCCTCGATTTAAAAACTGACTATACGCAGAAGAAGCTCTTGTGGATCGAATCTGTTGAGAGATATAAACACCAAGGGAACAAAAACGGATATATCGAATCGACATATGAATAAGAATTATTATTGTTAATAGATAAAACATCATCGATAGATCTAAATGCCGCATTGAAGACCACAGCAAAATATTTTTTCTTCTCACATGGAAGTTTTTAAAAAAATAAATTCTGATTCCTAAGAATATAAAAAGGGTTAGGTAGCGCTCTATTCATCCCCATGAAAGTGAATATAACGAACAGTGATCAATCTCATAACTCCTACAAGCAATAGAAAATAGATAGTTGGGCAAACACGGAACACAACCCCCCCCCCCCCCCCCCCCCCCGAGTATTCCAACAGAAGACCTAATCACCAAAGACTACGAGGATATTGTCAATGAGGACCTCCAGGTTGATAAAAAAGCACCATCTTATCATAAAAGTACCACGGCATATGATAAAAAAGCACCACCGTATCATGAAACACACCCACATAAGGTAGTTATGGCGTTCCATAGCTAAGCATATGTCTGAATCTATGGTACTTCACCCATCATGCTGTAGCTGGTAACGCCTTGATATGAGTGGAAAAATTTCCAAAACTGTAAAACAACCAAGCAACAAAGGACAATAAGCCATTATACAGAGAATCTATTTTCATATCAGAGTAATTCTGACTGGTTGAAATATCACAAATTGTCTGTAATAGAATTAAAATATTGTGCACATGTGTTTGATGTGCACTAGCTGACTTATTTTCATCAGTAACATAAATTACGTGATGTCCCTACAGCAAAATATCCTCAGTATTAGCACGCTATGTGAAGTATCCTCATAAGTGTCACAGATTTTTGCGAAAACATCAGTGGTGTGTATCATAGCAGAAGACGTATTGCTTTTGATAGAATATACTAAATCGATATCAACGGGATACAGTAACGTTGGAAACGTAGATACAAATCGTGACGATCTAAGATATTATGCAATTTTTGTCATTACCTGAAGGTTGATAAAAGTACGTGATAGATATAAATTAGCAAAGTAACCTTTAAAGATAAGTGGGGCATCAATTTGACAAAGTATAGTTTATCTTGTATCATACTCCAGTCGACAAGCACAAGGTAGAGTGATGTTCTAAATCTAACTAGAAGAAAATATTGATGATCTGTGTTAAATTTTCTCATACATGTAGTTTGACTGAAATAACTGGGACCTCAACTTAATGCAAGGCATCATTTATTTTAAATCATGTATTTGAATTTGTGATGTTCTAAAATACTTTGGAATGGTTACAACATCAGGCACATTAAGTAGTACATGTATGCATGTACCTGACAAAGCAAATATTTCCTAAATTTCATTTAACATACGCATTTGATCGGCGAAATTTTAGACATGTATCCCCTTTGATTAAAGTTAAAACAGTAACCGTTTTCAGCTCACCTGATCGCTTTTCGTCCGTCGTCTGTCTGTCCGTCTGTCTGTCTGTCCGTCTGTCTGTTAAACTTTTCACATTTTCGACTTCTTCCCCAGAACCACTGGGCCAATTTCAACCAAACATATCCAAAAGCATCCTTGGGTGAAGGGCTTTCAAGTTTGTTCAAATGAAGGGCCATATCCCTTTCAAAGGGGAGATAATCACAAAAATGTAAAAATAGGGTGGGGTCATATAAAAATCTTCTTCTCAAGAACCACTGGGCCAGAAAAGCTGAAATTTACCTGAAAGCTTTCTGACATATTGCAGATTCAAGTTTGTTCAAATCATGGCCCCCGGTGGTAGGATGGGGCCCCAAGGGGGGATCAAAGTTTTACATACAAATATATAGGGAAAATGTTCTTCTCAAGAACCACTGAGCCAGAAAAACTGATTTTTACATGCAAACCTTCTGACATAGTGCAGACTCAAGTTTGTTCAAATCATGACCCCCGGGGGTAGGATGGGGCCACAAGGGGGATCAAAGTTTCACATACAAATATATAGTTAAAATCTTTTTCTCAATAACCACTGAGTCAGAAAAGCTGATATTTACAAAAAACTTTCTGACATAGTGCAGATTCAAGTTTGTTCAAATCATGGCCCCCGGGGGTAGGATGGGGCCACAAGTGGGAGGGGGTCAAAGTTTTACATACAAATATAGGAAAAAGCTTTAAAAATCTTCTTCTCAAGAACCATTGGGCCAAAGAAGTTGACATTTACATGAAAGCTTTCTGACATAGTGTAGATTTGAGTTTGCAAAGGGTAGTTTGGGCCATAATAGGGACTAAGGTTTTACATGCAAATATATATGGAAAGTCTTCAGATATGGGCCAAGGTGACTCAGGTGACCGATGTGGCCCATGAGCCTCTTGTTTAAATTGTTTTGGTTGTCGTGGATGCTCATAATAAGCCTTCTATCTTATCAAAGACCACAACAATGGCCCTTTGCATGCCAGAGGGATTGTGATCTCTGACATTACGTACCGTTTTATGTCCTATCAAACCATGAACATTAATACATTTAAATTCAACAATGTGAATCTATGAAAAAAATACAATAAAAAGGAAGTAAAAGTCGATCTCCTGCACAAATATTAAAATTGTTTGGATGTTCACTTTTTGAAGAAGTTATTTCATCGACTTAATATTTCAGAAAAGTCGGGTTCGGTTTTGTAGCGGGTCACTACAATCCTGGATACATCTGGTATGTTTACTTGTTCTGGACAGTGAAAAAGTAAACATTCTGGTCACGTTCTTGGTCAAGTAAATGTAAATGTTTCAACCTAGAATAACCAATGCAAATTCTGGTGATAACCATATCATCTTGTCTATTCATAATTAGATTGTTTGGTTTATTTACATATAATTTGTTTATATGTCCTCTCAGCCTGTCTAAGAGAGACACGATTGCTATTAGTTGTAAGCTTTAGGAACGTATATGAATTTTTAGTGTGAATAATTTCAAACAGAAGTGTTGTTTTTGAAGTATTGTCTGCTCTGATGTTGCCACAAATACCAATGGTGACTTGGAATCCAACAAAATTGATTGACTAACCCTGTTTTCTACAACAACCAATCTGCTTTAAAATGTCTAAAATAAGTTCATATTTCATAAGTCTGGTAAACAGGAAAGAGAATTTTAAAAATAGTAAAGTTTTTATCAGGAGATATTTTGATATAATTGAATGCATGTATATTGCTGCTTGAAATGAAAGTCGAGTGAAGAAAATATCACCATTAACTACTACAGCAGCAACCACCCTTATACTATCCTTTGAGTTATTGGTATAAACAGCAGTAGGACAGATTGTTTAATTTCGTTAAGTTTGTGTTGGAGTACCCCGACCGGATTTGTTTCTTTATAATCAGTTAGGTTTGTCTCTACTTTTGGTTTGTACAATAGCCACCATGAACAAAAAAGGTGTACTTGATTCAAAAGGTATCTTTATTTGCAGATTTTAAGTACTAAGGATTGATTACTTTTCGGATTTTAGCGTATTGATTTTTGTGTTTAGGGTATAATATCTGGCTATAGACTGAGTTATCAGGATTTGTTTTAATTTTGAGAACATATTGTAATGATTAGTTTAAGTCTTGATCTGAAACACAAAGTGAAATGCAAGGAAGAAACCTGTTCATTTCATCTTTGGAAGAAAATTTACATTCCTTGAATTAAAACGATTTTGCTAATCACCTGACAAAAAATTTGTTTATTTGTATGCATATCCATAACCTGCTTTGTTATACAGTTTGTTTATATGCTTAAGTCTCTTTCGCAGTTAATGACAGATCCAGAAAAATAAAAAGGATGGGGTGTGACCCCAAGTTTACCTTTTAGGGTAAAAACAAAGGAAAAGCGGACTTCGAAATGGCAAAAATGACATTAAATATATCCAAACAAAATACGGTTGCAGCCCCGTAACCCCACCCCCGTCTTATCCTTAGCGCTCAGGGTCATAACAATAAGAGTTCTTTATCATAGCAACGTCTTCAGAGATATGTTATCTAAATCTTAAGGTCGTTTCTGAGAGACCCATGACTTTCACTTCTAATGCAGAACGATTGCCGAAAGAATAGACACTGCCTATGTTGAACGTCTAAGCTTTGATGCAGTACCATGATTGAACCCGTGACTCCTGTTTAACAAAGTGAACGATCTAAGATCTAGGCTACCGGGACCGGTACTTTGGAATGCAATCGTTTTGTGATGTTATTATACCTTGAAATTTTGCATATAACCTAAAAGACTCCAGATGAAAAGAAAATCTGACAAAGACTTCGTACACTAAATCATCGAACGTTCAGCCGAAAGGTATGAGTCATACTCGTCACACTTCTGGTGGGGTCTTGTTGATGCTTGGGTAATAACACTATGTGTTTGGTATCCATTACAAATATACCAAGGCGGTTTGTTGCTTTGCACTATTTTATTGAATAAACCAATAAGATTATTAGTTTCTCTTATAATATAAAAGATGTCGTGCTTATTGATAATATGAATTTTGAATTAACAAATAGTGCAACGTGAAAGAAATTGGCAATAGGCACTATAATAGTTAATTGAACATATAAGTTTCATCTATAAATTTGTGAACGGCAGTAAAATACTTCTGCTTGTAAATAGAATAGACCAAGCACAGCCCGATATTGTTCAATCCAATTGCCCATTGAAAAGAAGTAGTAGTTCTTCATTATGTTTAAGTTTTGCTTGAATCCAATCAATTCCATGATCATTTAATCATATGGGAACACATAAGATAATATTCAGCTTCAAATTATTAATTTTGTAGACTCCGTATCTGTGAACAATTTACCAGTCATAACGACCATGGACGGCGAAAATCCACAGGAGTTAGCTAGATATAACATTAGTAAGATACGCAAGATGTAGCGGATTATATCAATGGTAAGATCTACAGGAGTGAGATCAGATAGTAAAGCATTGGTAAGAACCAAAGGCGTTAATTTACTTAAGGATGCCATTGGTAAAGCCGAAGCTTAGAAAAATTCATAGAATATAATGGCCTAGAGAAATCAGGATAAAATATCATTGGTAAGATCCAAAGAAGTTACCGAAATGTATAACTACCAAGATTTACAGAAGGTAGTCAAGAATACCATTGGTAACAACCAAGGGGATTAGCTGAGTATTGAAGTAGTACAATCTACAGGACATGTATACGATATAGAATACAAAATGGAAAGTAGGGTACACACGACCCCCAGAAACACTAGGGGTGGAATCATGTGCACAGGACGAGACATTTGACCGATCACAACCACAGTGATCCCCATATATCGATCAAGTAAAAAGAGCCAAAAACAATATTTAAAGAATGGCCTAACAATTGATATGAAACAGAGAAATAAATTGCATAGAAGTGAGCTAAGCATGCGATTCATATGACCCAAAGAAGTTTGCTAAGGGTATTATTGACAAACTCCACAGAGGGTGGTTAAACTTACATTTGTTACATTCCAAAAGAATTAAATCTCAACAGAAAGTAGCAAAGTATAAAGTATCTTATCTGTAGGATCCACATGATTTACCTCACAATGCACAATAATGATTCGTATTCATATATCGATTCAATATATCGCAGTGAACTCGAAATAAAAGACACCAAAGAGTCGTTCACTTCTGCTTCATGCTTACATATTATATTGAAAGTAGATATTAACGGCAAACTAACAACTCAACTTTATGACAAACGGAATGATTTCACCCTATCCATCCTCAATTCCCATATTTATGTAGCAATATTCCATTATCACCTGCGTATGGTATTTACATCTCTCAACTGCTTCGATATGCAAGAGCTTGTTCTGCGTATGGCCAGTTCTTAAATCGAGGCAGGCTACGGTTAAACAAGTTGATGGTGAAGGGGTTACAACAATCTCGTTTAAACTCAGCATTTCGCAAATTCAATGGTCGTTATAGCGATCTAGTTTGCCAATACGACCTATCATTGGGTCAAATGCTATCTGACGTGTTTCATACCGATTGTTAGGCCGTTCTTGCCACACTGATTTTGACTACGGATAACTCCGTTTAGCTGATCAAGATATAGGGCTCACAGCGGGTGTGACCGATTGACAGGAAGGGCTTACTCCTCCTAGACACCTGCTCCAACCTCTGATGTATCCGTCTTTGCCCAACTATCTATTTTGTATTGCTTATAGGAGTTATGAGATTGATCACTGTTTGCTATCTTCACCTTTCATATAGAAGTAGTTACTGGCATTCGTGTATTCCAACTTATTTCAAGTTCAAGTCTACACCCTGTATTTCCTACAGCTATACTTCTACTATTGCATCCAAACTTTTTAATTATAAACAAACTTTGCAGTGCTTAGATATAGACCATCTTATACGTAATCCACCAACATGTTCTTGTTCTTCATCTTCTTTCAACTACAGTCCAGCTGGACATGTCATTACTGGTGATGTTGATATAGTTGAAAATGAGGACCTCAAATCACTTATTCTTAAAGGTCCTAAATACAGAGAACCTCGGTCTTTTAATTGGCGACAGAACTTCATCTCTATTATGAGTTCTGTCGAAGATTATGCCAGACGATGGGCTAAATATGAAAAAGAAGAACTTGATACATTGTCAGAATGGGTTAAAAGCATAAGAGGGATATTAAAATCCCGCATTAGACACATGAAAACAAAAGTACGTACCATCTATCCTTCTGTGTTTAGTAAACCTAAATTGATAAAAGAATTAGATAGGTTACATGAGGAATATGTTTTGGTTCCAGCTGACAAAGCTAGTAACAACATTGTCTTTGTTTGTAAGGCTCATTATTACAACTGTATTTTAAACGAACTTGGCATTAATTCCACTTTTGGTAATCATACTTATACTCCAACTCCCCTTTCAAAAGACGAAATTCTTCAAAACCATGCTTCAGTTTTAGACACATTTAATATTCCAGTCAATGGGTCGAATGAATATGAGTTACCGTACCTATACTGGATTCCTAAACTACATAAAAACCCTTACAAACAAAGATACATTGCTGGATCCAGTAAGTGCTCTACCAAGCCCCTATCTTTGCTCCTCACGAAAATGTTAACAGCTGTGAAGGAGAAACTTCAAACTTACTGTGGGACTACATATGCAAGAAGTGGTGTTAATCAAATGTGAATTCTAAAATATTCTAAAGAACTTTTAGTAAACTTGAAATCACAGAATTTTCCCCAAATCAATAGCATTTAAACCTATGACTTTTCAACACTATACACGACCATTCCTCACGATAAATTAAAGACTAGACTTTTTGACATCATATTCAATTGCTTCTTCAACAAAAACGGAAATATTCGTATCTAGTGATCAGTCATACAAAAACTTACTTTGTTAAACACCATTCTGATTCCACGCACAATGTAGACCACTATAGATAGAGAAGTGTAAAACATTATACATAGAGAAATGTAGATCATTATACATAGAGAAGTGTAGATCATTATACATAGAGAAATATAGATCATTATACATAGAGAAATATAGTTCATTATACATAGAGAAATATAGTTCATTATACATAGAGAAAAGTAGATCATTATAGATAGAGAAGTGTAAATCATTATACATAGAGAAATATAGATCATTATACATAGAGAAATATAGAACATTGTACATAGAGAAATATAAAACATTATACATAGAGAAATGTAGATCATTATACATAGAGAAATATAGATCATTATACATAAAGAGATGTAGATCATTATAGATAGAGAAGTGTAAATCATTATACATAGAGAAATATAGTTCATTATAGATAGAGAAATGAAGATCATTATAGATAGAGAAGTGTAAATCATTATACATAGAGAAATATAGTTCATTATACATAGAGAAATGTAAATCATTATACATAGAGAAATATAGATCATTATACATAGAGAAATATAGATCATTATAGATAGAGAAGTGTAAATCATTATACATAGAGAAATATAGTTCATTATAGATAGAGAAATGAAGATCATTATAGATAGAGAAGTGTAAATCATTATACATAGAGAAATATAGTTCATTATACATAGAGAAATGTAAATCATTATACATAGAGAAATGTAGATCATTATAGATAGAGAAATGAAGATCATTATACATAGAGAAATATAGATCATATACATAGAGAAATGTAGATCATTATAGATAGAGAAGTGTAAAACATTATACATAGAGAAATGTAGATCATTATACATAGAGAAATGAAGATCATTATACATAGAGAAATATAGTTCATTATACATAGAGAAATGTAGATCATTATACATAGAGAAATATAGATCATTATAGATAGAGAAATATAGATCATTATAGATAGAGAAGTCTAAAACATTATACATAGAGAAATGTAGATCATTATACATAGAGAAATATAGATCATTATAGATAGAGAAGTGTAAATCATTATAGATAGAGAAGTGTAAAACATTATACATAGAGAAATATAGTTCATTATACATAGAGAAATGTAAATCATTATGCATAGAGAAATGAAGATCATTATACATAGAGAAATGAAGATCATTATACATAGAGAAATATAGTTCATTATACATAGAGAAATGTAGATCATTATAGATAGAGAAGTGTAAAACATTATACATAGAGAAATGTAGATCATTATACATAGAGAAATGAAGATCATTATACATAGAGAAATATAGTTCATTATACATAGAGAAATGTAGATCATTATAGATAGAGAAGTGTAAAACATTATACATAGAGAAATATAGTTCATTATACATAGAGAAATATAGTTCATTATACATAGAGAAATATAGATCATTATACATAGAGAAATATAGATCATTATAGATAGAGAAGTGTAAATCATTATACATACAGAAATATAGATCATTATAGATAGAGAAATGAAGATCATTATACATACAGAAATATAGTTCATTATCACGCCTCAGACAAAATTGTTGAAATCTGATTGGTCAGATCTTGGTCACATGACGCCGTGAAAAAAACCGTATCATGCGAGTAAAATCCGTATTCGGCGAGTAATTTTATTTATCGTCGGGTTCGACTTGCAGCCGTTTCAAAAGGAAAGACATTTGACTAAGTTGTATGATATAGACACCCACATATACAGTTAGAGGTCTTCGACGTGATAAATTCGTTACACAGTCAGTTAGTGACCTGATACGGAAAAATACATGGTGTGAAAAGAAAACCCGTATCGGGCTCGGCTTCGCCTCGCCCGATACGGGTTTTCTTTTCACACCATGTATTTTTCCGTATCAGGTCACTAACTGTGTAACTAATATTATACATAGAGAAATGTAGATCATTATAGATAGAGAAGTGTAAAACATTATACATAGAGAAATATAGTTCATTATACATAGAGAAATGTAAATCATTATCCATAGAGAAATGAAGATCATTATACATAGAGAAATGAAGATCATTATACATAGAGAAATATAGTTCATTATACATAGAGAAATGTAGATCATTATAGATAGAGAAGTGTAAAACATTATACATAGAGAAATGTAGATCATTATACATAGAGAAATGAAGATCATTATACATAGAGAAATATAGTTCATTATACATAGAGAAATGTAGATCATTATAGATAGAGAAGTGTAAAACATTATACATAGAGAAATGTAGATCATTATACATAGAGAAATATAGATCATTATAGATAGAGAAGTGTAAAACATTATACATAGACAAATGTAGATCATTATACATAGAGAAATATAGATCATTATAGATAGAGAAGTGTAAAACATTATACATAGAGAAATGTAGATTATTACACATAGAGAAATGTAGATCATTATAGATAGAGAAGTGTAAATCATTATACATAGACAAATATAGATCATTATACATAGAGAAATATAAATTATTATACATAAAGAGATGTAGATCATTATACATAGAGAAATGTAGATCATAATACAAACAGAAATGTAAATCCCTCTTTATAGAGAAGTGTAGATCATTATAGATAAAGATATGTAAATCATTATACATAGAGAATTGTAGATCATTATACATAGAGAAATGTAGATAATTATACGTAGAGAAATCTAAATCATTATACATAGAGAAATATAGATAATTATACATAAAGATTTGTAGATCATTATAGATAGAGAAATATAGAACATTGTACATAGAGAAAAGTAGATCATTATACATAGATAAATATAAATCATTATACATAGAGAAATGTAGAATGTAAATCATTATACATAGAGAAATGTAGATCATTATACATAGATAAATGTAAATCCCTCTATATAGAGAAGTGTAGATCATTATACATAGAGAAATATAGATTATTATACATAGAGAAGTGTAGATCATTATACATAGAGAAATGTAAGTCATTATAGATAGAGAAATATAGATAATTATACATAAAGATTTGTAGATCATTATAGATAGAGAAATGTAAATCCCTTTATATAGAAAATTGTAGATCATTATACATAGAGAAGTGTAGATCATTATACATAAAGATTGGTAAATCATTATACATAGAGAAATATAGATCATTATACATAAAGATTGGTAGATCATTATAGATAGATAAATATAAATCCCTTTATATAGAAAATTGTAGATCATTATACATAGAGAAGTGTAGATCATTATACATAAAGATTGGTAAATCATTATACATAGAGAAATATAGATCATTATACATAAAGATTGGTAGATCATTATACATAGAGAAATATAGATCATTATACATAGAGAAATATAGATCATTATACATAAAGATTGGTAAATCATTATACATAGAGAAATATAGATCATTATACATAAAGATTGGTAGATCATTATACATAGAGAAATATAGATCATTATACATAGAGAAATATAGATCATTATACATAAAGATTGGTAGATCATTATACATAGATAAATGTAAATTCCTTTATATAGAAAATTGTAGATCATTGTACATAAAGAGATATAGATTATTATACATAGGTTATAAAGAAGTCGATATCGATATGGATAGAGAAGTAGAGATCATTATTCAAAGAGAAAGTATAGATCGATATACATTTTAAAGAATGAAAAGAAGAATGAGTATATCATGTTATGGTAAGATTGATTCTATTGCAGGGAGTTTGAAAGATGAGACGATAGTAGAGAGAAAATGCTCAAGTGGATGGTCATCAAAGTACATTTTGTTACATGGACATTATATTCCACTAGATTTGGTAAAGAGCGGATTCATTCCAGACTTTAGGTCTCATGTACCCGATCTTCGCAGTATGGAAATATTTGACGATGATGTCCTCATTAATGCATATCCTAAATGTGGTACGAAAACTGTAGATTTTAGTGTTTAAGTCTATATATATATATATATATATATATATATATATATATATATATATATATATATATATATAGTAAAATTGCACAAAATGTCCATGGTATAGGTAATAAGTAGAAAAAATATATCCAACGATGACTAAGTACACATGATCCACATTTAATTAATTACACTTAGCGATTTCGTCGTGTAGTTCGGCTCTTCAGAGTGTAACAAGTTTTATTATATACTTTCAATTTCATCTCTTCTTTTTTCTTTAAACGTTTGCGGGCATATATCACACGATATATGCCCGGAAACGTTCCAGCCCGCAAACATTACGTCACAATCAATACACAAGCAAATTACTACGTCGTTAATTTTCAAATTTTTCGTGTTTTTCATCTTTTACTCAGTTAAACCAATAAAGAAATTGTAAAAAAAAAATTATTGTTAGTTTCTAAATGAAGTTGGAAGTATATAATAAAAAGGTTATAGACTTTGTATGGGAAATATGACGACCTCGTTTTTTGTCGCGGACGGACCTCGCAAGCTCGGTCCGTCTACGCGCCAAAAAACTCGGTCGTCATATTTTCCCATACAAAGTCTATAACCTATAATTACAGTACAATGTACTTATTATGACATTGTAGTTAAGACGGCGTTATTGTGACGTCACAAAGGCAGTACACTAAATTGGCGCAAGTTAAAGTCAATAAGGCGCCAAAATAAAGCAATGACTTGAAATGTAACATGCAAGTTATAATAATTAATTTACATTCAATTTAGGTTTGAATAACTTTACAAAATAGTCCTCTTTTGCTCTCTGTAAGTGTTCATTATTTTCTAAAACTTTATAAAACGGAAAAATTAAAAAGTCTCCATCGGCACATAAATCGAAATGTTCACTGCAGGGTGTATTCCTGATGGACGGGTCCCGTATTTGTTGTATGTGGACTCTCACACGTTCGACTAGTTTGGTTCCGGTCTGTCCTATATAGTTTTCTCCGCCGGAAATACAAATCATGCAATATATTAAATTTCTGGATTTGCACAACATATTAGTATGTATAGTGAACGTTTTGCCACATTTAAAAGTAAATGAGTCTCCTGTTTTTAAATAAGGACAGGTGCCACAACGGGGATCCATAGATTTGGAAACTGTACGTTTTTCTTCATCAGATGAAAATCTGGCTTTTGTTAGTAATTTTTTAAGGTTTGGAGGTAGACGTCGGCTGTTGACAATGTCCTTTATTTCAAAAAGGTCCTTAGATTGTCGGATTGTTGTAAAATTGGGAAGCAATGTTTCACAGAAGAGTACATATTTATATAAAGGGGATTGTGAGTTACGACAAGGGGAATTTGTTTATTTCATCCTGGGTTCCTGATCTTCTAGAATTCCGGAGTTCTGCGATAGGTATGGATTTGGCCTTTTCAACAGCGGCATCTATTAAATTTATCGGATATTTCTGTCTTAATAAAAATGTTTTTAATTCCTGTAGACGATTATTCCTTCTGGTTTCAGCAATGACGATTGTACAAACACGTCTCGCCATGTTAAAAGGTATATTGCGTTTTACATGTGAGGGATGGCAAGAATTGAATAGAGGGTACTGGTGGGAATCCGTTTTTTGTAGTACAAGTCTGTTATAATTTTCCGATTTTCTTTTATCATAAGGATATCCAAAAAAGGTAATTCTGTGTCGTTTGTTGTAAATTTAATTGAGGGGGTGTAAATTATTTAACACATCATGAAAGTCTTTTAATTCTATATACGATCTCGACCAAAAAATAAAACAATCGTCTAGATATCGCTTCCAATGAGATCTTATGCATTGAGCAAATTGATTTCCAAATAACCTGTCTGTTTTTTCAATTAATTTTTCCTTTAGAAACCCAATACTAGGGTGTCGTATGTTGGGGCGACTTTAGTTCCCATGGCTGTTCCTTTTATTTGCAAGAAATATTTGTTATCAAACATGAAATAATTATTTTCTAGGACTAATTGTAATCCCTCTAGGATAAAGTCTTTGGAGAATCTTGGATTAATTTCACTGTAGTGTTTATCGATCCAGAAGGCAATTGCTTCTAATCCTAAAGTATGAGGTATATAAAGATGTAACATCGAAACTAACCATTTTGGTATTGATCTCAACCCTATCTGGTATATAGCTAAGGAAATCTAAATCATCCCTTATGTAGCTTGGTACAAAATGGTATAGTGGTTTAAGAATTATATACAGGGTTGCTTACTCCTCCTAGACACCTGATCCCACATCCGGTGTGTCCAGGGGTCCGTGTTTGCCCAACTATCTATTTTGTATTGCTTATAGGAGTAATGAGATTGATCACTGTTCGTTATCTTCACCTTGCATCCAACAGATTGCTGAGTCTTTGTGTAGAGCAAGTAGGTCCAGCTACAATATGTCTTAGTTTTAAATCTGATGGTTGGGGTAATTTGATATAGGACGAGTTTTTCCCTATTATTCCGTTTTGTATTTCTTTGGACTTATGAATCGTTGGAAGACAGTAAAAGTTACTAGTTTTAATTTCGAAGTTTGTTAAATAATCCACTTCTTTATCGGTTAAAGTACCTGTATATTTGGACGTAAATTTCTTCATTTTGCGCATGGTTTTTCTATCCTCATTTGAAGATACTTCTTGGTAAAAATTATTATTCATAAGTTGATTTAAAACCATTTTTTGTAATGATCCTTATCCATAATAACGATTGTTCCGCCTTTATCCGCTTCTTTGATAACAATAGAATCATCAGTGGCAAGGTTATTGACAGCTTCTCGCTCCAGTCTACTAATGTTATCCTTTATATGGGTACTAGTATTAGTAAAATTATTATTTCTTGCGGAACTTTGTAAACATTTTATATATTCATCTAGATGTTTATCTGGGTTAGGTTCCGGTTTAAAGTTACTTTTATTTCTAACCAAAGATTCATCTATACTTTCTTCATTTTGAAAATATTCTCGTAGTCTAAGTTTCCGACAAATTTCTTCAGTATCCTTTGTGAGATCCAAATTATCTCGTTTAGGTGAGGGCGTAAATTTTAGACCCTTTTTTAAGATTTTCATTTCGTTTTCTGAAATGTCTCTTTGGGAAAAATTGAATATTTTCACATCGTTGTGGGGTTTATGACTAACTTCTAGGTTGTCTATAATAGATGGAATCGAAACGTTTTCTGTCGTTCCTTGGGGAAGCGTCCCCTCCACAATAATTGATCTGATGAACTGTGGCGTGTTTGGTTTTTCGGTTATTATTATTATATGGTTTGTCCCGCATTTCGTTCCTGTTTCTATATATATAGGTTAGGTTTACAAAGTTCCGCAAGAAATGATAATTTTACTAATACTAGTACCCATATAAAGGATAACATTAGTAGACTGGAACGAGAAGCTGAATATGAAAATCGTCCAAAAGAAGTTGCCATGCTGGAATTTCATTCTGTCGACAAGCTCTGTGAAGAAAAGAGACCAAGAGTTTTATATATATATATATATATATATATATATATATATATATATATATATATATAAACTTTATTTTCCTGAATGTTTAAATTCAATTTTGCTCTAAGTTTACAAAGTCTTAACAAGTGATCCTTTCTATAATGTTTGCGTATTCCGATATTTGGACAGGGACGCACTGGGTTTGGGAAATGATTACAATGCTGCTCAAAGGGAAAGCTGAATATGAAAATCGTCCAAAAGAAGTTGCCATGTTGGAATTTCATTCTGTCGACAAGCTCTGTGAAGAAAAAAGACCAAGGGTTTTCAATACACACCTTTTTCCCAATCAGATACCAAATGCATTTTTGGAAGGGAAAGGAAAGAACTTGCTTTTGCTACGAAATCCGAAAGATGTATTCGTGTCCTTCTATTATCACTTGATGAACTCAAAAATAACCGTTTCACCAATAAGCTGGGATGATTATATGTATTTAGTGATTAAGCACGGAGGTAAGAAAAGATAAAGACTTAAATGTAAAACTTATAAATACATTACCGGTTTTGATGCACCAGATGCACATTTCGACAAATAATGTCACTTAAGTGATGCTCAATCGATATTTTGAAAATCCGAAATAACAATAAACTTGTCAGAGCTATTTTAGGGAAAAGCAGAGTGCCAAACATTGGAGTCAAATTCGTCTACGGATGAGAGGTATGCATGGGGGAGATAAACATACATCCGTATTTTCAAGTTAGTAACGAAGTACTTAGCTACTGGGCTGTAGAGACCCTCGGGGACTAACAGTCCACCAACAGAGGCCTCGACCCAAGGGTCATGATGTAAAACTTATGTTACCAATTTTGATGCACCAAATAATGTCTCTTCAGTGATGCTCAACCGAAATTTTGGAAATCTGAAATAACAATAAACTTGTCAAAGCTATGTACATATAGCAAATATATTCAGTTTTGAAAATACACAGCGCTTCATGAAAAGTATAGTAGCGTGAAGCCTTGTAGTTCATGCCCTTACGTATTTTAAAAACTGGAGTTTATTCTCTATAATTGATTTCCAAGTGTTGTCTAATATTGTGTATATATGACGTCACAAAGGCCAATTACTTACGTTGTGATATGTTGACGTTACTTAGCAATTTTATATGATTTTCCCCTAAAATAGCTTTAACAAATTTATCGTTATTTTGGATTTCAAACCTTTTGGTTGAGCATCACTGAAGAGACATTATTTGTCGAAATGCAGATCTGGTGCATCAAAATTGGTACCGTATAAGTTTTACATTTTGACCCCTGGGTCGAGGCCTCTGCTGGTGGACTGTTAGTCCCCGAGGGTCTCTACAGCCCAGTAGCTAAGTACTTCGTTACTAGCTTGAAAATACGGATGCATATTTGATTGCTGTGATAAAATTGAAAAATTCATTTCAAAATTAAGGATTATCTGCCGTATGCATAGCTCTTATCCTTAGACGAATTTGACTCCAATTTTTGACACTCTGTTTTTCCCTAAAATAGCTCTAGGAAGTTTATCGTTATTTTGGATTTCAAACATTTCGGTTGAACATCACTGAAAAGACATTATTTGTCGAAATGCACATCTGGTGCATCAAAATTGGTACTGTATAAGTTTTACTTTATGACTGTCTGAAGAGGCATTAAAGCCGAAAGCGGTAACAGTGAAATGTTATTCGAGTATTGTGTTTCTTGACTATTACTTTTATTATTTGATATATACAGGGGATGCCTACTCATCCTAGACACCTGATCCCACCTCTGATGTGTTCAGGGGTCCGTGTTTGCCCAACTATCTATTTTGTATTGCTTATAGGAGTAATGAGATTGATCACTTTTCGTTATCTTATATATATATATATATATATATATATATATATATATATATACAGTGAAGCTTCTCTAAACCGGTCGGCTCTCGGACCGGAAAAACGGCCGGTTTAGAGGGATGGCCGGTATACCGAGAATTTAGCAATTATAGACGTTTTATCTCAATATTCACAAAGTAGGTACTATTCACTTTCATCTGGTGATCTATGATCAATTATCGGTGGAGATTAAATTAGTCCGCTTGTACCTAAAGATAATTATGAATTACAAGAAATATTCTCGCTGAAATTATCTAATCTTATCTAATTTTAAACTGAAACTTTATAACGGGATTCATAAAGAAAACACAGAGGCCTATTATTGGAATTCCTCTTACCTATAAAATCTCTGTTTACATTCATTGCTTATGTCATTAACAATTTTGTTTTGACGTTTTTAAAAAGTACAGTAGTAAATATGAAATTGTAATTTGAATATTTCTTTGGAATTTTAAGTCTATGGAAACCAAGAAAATTAATCTGTCTTTTAATAATAATCATTAACAGTCATGGGTTTGTTCTTTATCAATTACCGCTTATATATATCCATACGAAAGTATGGTGAAACAAGATGGCGTTTGATACGGTATTCATTCAATAATTTCCTAACTGGTTTTTTTACATTTTGTACAGAATTTGGAAGGTCTCTTGGAGTAGTTAAGTGTCAATTAACACCCTTGACAGCACAGGTAAACAATAGAAATTAAAGAGGCCACCAGTGTTTTTCACAGCTCCACTTGATAATTTCATACCTGGCTAGTTGGTCAGTCAATTAGCACACCTGGACGATCTTGATTAACCTTTGGCCAAAATTTTCTTGTCTACAAAAAGTGGCCGGTATGTTAAGGGTAAATTACACATGTTTGTTAACAAATGTACTTTAAAAAGTGGCCGATGTCCGGTTTTCAGGGGTAGCCGGTTTTGTAAGACTTTCTTTGTAAGGAAATTTTAATATTTCTGCCGGGACTTTGAAAATCGGCCGATATTCAGGGAGAACCGGTATTCTGAGGGGCCGGTTTGGAGAAGTTTCACTGTATATATAAAGCACAAACAAACAATTATAACACCCAACCTTACGTTTACCCCTAGGATCTAAACGATACATGTGATAATCAATTAATATATAAAGCACTAAATAATCACAACTAGGTACTGAAAATTTTCGCCCCAGCGAAATATATATATATATATATATATTTATATATATATATATATATATAACAATCGCTAATTACATATATATATAACACTATAAAAATAAAGTTTTGTACACGTCTACCCTAGATATGATCAGTACGGGAATGCCTGATGTTGATTCGATTTCCTAGGCTACTTATTCTTTGTGTTTGTTTTGCATTGGTCCACTTTGTCTACTTATTCAAGCTTGTTATTTATATTTTCTTTCAAATTTTTGTTAATTTCTTATTTCATACTTTATTTTTATAGTGTTCATAAATATACATATATTATTTTTATTATCAGCTTTTTTATTAATTTTTTTTATTATTTTTTATGAATTATTTATTCTTAATGCATAGTTAAAATAGAATATATCTGGGTACGAGCTGGCTTTACTATTTGTCAACGTAATATGGTTAACTTGTTCCACCTGAGATTAATAAAGTCTATTTTTAATAGGTCAAAATTTGTAGCACTTCACCTTCAGCCGGTGACGTCTCTATATGCGAGTGAAAACAATCTCAAAACACTGAAAAGGGCCGTAAAACAATAAACAAACAAACAAATCTTGAAAGAAAACAACAATTGTTGTTGAAGGTAGGATAACTTGATAGCAGTACAATATTTTACATATATTTCTATTAAATTTGTGAAAATGAAATGTATATCTTTTCAGGAAGCAGATGTGATTGGTATGAGTACACCACAGATTGGGAGAAAGAAAGAAATAAGAAAAAGACAAATTACCTTTGTCTATACTATGAAGAAATGAATAAGGTATCTTGTAGTTGTAGAAATGTACTAAATATTGAGAATAAATACATCACCCAATCTCTGAGAGCTTTGTGAATCAGATCATTGGAAGAGTATTTTGCGTAATTCGCCCCTTAAATAACTCATTGATTAACAAGCCACAAAGTACATGTAATTTTCAGTGTATTTACGATTGCGAACTTAGGCTAGCCTGTTTTGTACATATTCTACTTGTTTAAAACTTTTTCGTTCCTCATGAGGAAAGGAAAGGTCGTCCGAACAATGTTATTAAATTAACAATGCAACGATATGGTTGTTCGTTTCGTTGGTCAATGTCTGAGAAAACTCAAAAGGTCAAATATATCTCAAAATCAATCGGTTTCATTTTCAATCTTCAAGAATTATAACAATCGCTAATTACATGTTATCAACAATTTAACTATGACGCTAACTATCCTTCTGTATACAGGGGTGATCGGGGAATTAGGTGGGTTACAAGAGGAATATGTTTTGGTTCCAGCTTACAATGATTGTGGCAACATTGTCTTTGTTGGGATCGTTGTTGCAGCTGTATTTTGGGCGAGTTTAGCGTTGGTTCCACATTTGGTGGTCATGCTTGTGCTCCGACTGCCCTTTTGGGGATGGGGTTCTTCAGAATTGTGCTTCGGTTTGTGACACATTTGAATGAGTGTGGATTGTTGTGCCTGTACTGAATTCCTGGGCTACACAGGGGCCCTTAAAACAAAGATGCATTGCTGGAGCCAGTGGATGTTTTGTCGGGTACCTGTTTTTTCTCCTCACAGAAATAGTGACAGCTGTGGGGAGGGACTTTGGGCTATGCCACAACATATACCAGAAGCGTGAAATGTGGATTCTGAAAAAACCCAGGGAACTTTCAGTAAATTAGAAATGGCTAAACTTTTTCTCAAATCAACAACATCAGGGTGTCTTTTCAGCACTTTGCACGACCATTTTTCACGGTGGATTAAAGATTAGACTTTTTGACATCCTAGACAGTTGCTTCTTCGGAAAAAATGAGGAAAAATTCATATTTAGTAATCAGTCGTATAGGGAATTCCTCGTTGACTGTGTGTTCATGGTCTTTGGTAAACGGTTCTTCCGGCGATCTCTCGGGGTTCCCTTGGGTACGAATTGTGTTCCTTTATTGGCTACCTGTTTAAATTCTTTACGAAGCAAACTTTATTCAAGAGGATTTACATGAGAAGAAAACATCTCATTCTGTGGCCTTCAATTCGACATTTAGATAATTTATATAGACGATGTTTTATTAATTAACAATGATAATGTTCACTCCACAGAGTCTTCCACATCTGCTTTGTACATATATATTTTATTGAAAATAAATATCAACGACAAACTGGCAACTCGGCTTTGTGACGGCGGGTTGGTTTTGAGTTCTCCGTCGTCGGCCTCCCATGCCTGTGTGGTGGTGTTCCATTGTCGCCAGTGCGTGTTGTTTGTGTCTCTCAAATAGTGCGATGCGCAAGATTCTGCATGTGATCAGTTTTTGAACTAAGGCAGACTACTGAAAGGTGAAGATAACGAACAGTGATCAATCTCATAACTCCTATAAGCAATACAAAAATAGATAGTTGGACACACACGGACCCCTGAACACACCAGAGTTGGGATCTGGTGCCTAGAAGGAGTAAGCATCCCCTGTCGACCGGCAGACAAGTTGATCTAGCAGAGTCTTCAATAGTTTCGTTAGGGGGTCAACATTTAGCAAAAACAATGGTTGTTATACTGATCTGGTTTGCCAATATAACCTATCATTGGGTCAAATTCTGTTTCACTTGTTTTATCCAATTGTTGGGCTGATCTTTGTACACTGGCTTTGACTGCGGATCACTGTTTACTTGATCAAAATATAGTACTCACCGCGGTTGCGACCGGTCAACAGGGGATGCTTAGTTCTGATTTCACTTCTGGTATATCCAGGAATCCTTGTTTGCGCAAACCTCTATTTTGTAATCCTTATAGGAGTAATGAGATTGATCACTGCTCTTTGTTTTCACTTTTCATCCAAAAAAAAAAACATTAACGGACATTGAACGTATGATATCCTATAACAGGACTGAAATGCCCTCCAACACAATGCGCAAAATTGTAGAATGTTTTTTTTTTAAAAATGACACGGACGATTAGACTATTTTTTAATTATGAAAACAATTAATCTTTTGTAGTAAACTAAAGTAATTTCATGCTCCTAAAAGCAGCAATCTAAATGGTATCCTCTAACGTTAGTAAAATGGAGTGAATGATACTTTAATGTAGCGAATTATGGTAAACATTATTGTTAATCTAGTAAGGATTTGCTATAGTACTCAAAATCTTGTTTACTATCGAGAACTACAGTTTCCCATATCACTGTTTTATTTGTGTTAATTAGATATATCCATTAAATATACCATAACAATTTGTATTGAATATACTACATAATTTTCTTTAACTTGTAGAACCCTTTTGCAACAGTGAAGTCTATTGCAAAACATCTTGGAATTCCGTGTTCGGAAACATTTGCAGAGGAGATTGTTCACAAATGTAAACTTGAAAACATGAGATCTGCCAATAAAGATAAATATGACGACAGGAACCAGACTGGTGCAAACCCGGATATGCATGATCCAGACAAAATGTATAGAAAAGGTTGGCATTCATTTTGATAAAAATCACACATAGGTCCTCTTTGTGAAAGACTCGATTTTTTTTCTTGCTGATCGCTAACTATATAAGAGTTCACTTAATTATGAAAGGTGAAGATAACGAACAGTGATCAGTCTCATAATTCCTATAAGCAATACAAAATTTAGAGTTGGGCAAACACGGACTCCTGGATAACCAGAGATGGGGTTGGGTGCCTAAAAGACGTAAGCATCCGCTGTCGACCGGTCACATCCGCTGTGAACCCTATATCTTGGTCAAGTAAACGAAGTAATTCGTAGTCAAGATCAGTGCGTAAAGAACGGCCTAACAATCGGTATGAAACAAGTCAGACAGCATTTGACCCAAGGATATGTTGTATTGGCAAACTAGAGCGTTCTAACGACCGTAGAAGTTGCGAAATGCTGACTTTAAACGAGACTTTTGAAACCCCTGTACTATCAACTTGTTTGTTATGAAATGCCCTGAGGATTGGCGTGCATCCCTATACACTTGTCGAAGAATAATCCTACGCTGATTAATTTATACTCAATTTCAACTTTGAAATTGATTGTAGAAATCGTAGAAATCTTAAGACAAACATGACGCGAAATATCATTTTTAAAAAACACTGTCAAATTACAATCGTGTCACCTCTCTCTTTTCCATCGCATGCTAGAACAAAAGATGAGAAAGTAAGTACAAGACATATTTGAACTACTTCTACCTATCTAACTTGAAATTCCTATGCATCATCATCCACCTACAGTGTATGTGTTCTTCTTCGTAGTCTTCTTTCAACTATAGTACAGCTGGACTCGTCATTAATGGTGATGTTGATATAGTTCAAAATTAGGACATGGCATTGCTTATTTCAAACGGTCCTAAATTCAGAGAACCTGTGTCTTTCAATTGGCGACAGAACTGCATCTCTTTAATTAATTGTGTCGTGTTGAAGATTATCCAAGACGATGGGCTAAATATGAAAACCAATATTATTCTATTATTATTCTATGTGTATGAGTATGGAATTGATTCTCATCTCTATTTTGAATTCTGTCGAGGATTATGCTAGACGATGGACTAAATATGAAAAAGAAGAACTTGATACATTGTCAGAATGGATTAAAAGTATAATAGGAATATCAATATCCCGTATTAGACAAATGAAAACAAAAGTACGTAACATATATCCTTCTGTGTTTTGTAAACCAGAAGTGGTAAAGGATTTAGATAGGTTACATGAGGAATATGCTTTGGTTTCAGCTGACGAAGTTTGAAAACATTGTCTTTCTTTGTAAGGCTCATTATTACAACAGTATTCTATACGAACTTAGCACTGATTCCACATTTGGTAATCGTAATTTTACTCCACTGTCCTTTCAACAGATAAATTTTTTCAAAATTATGCTTAAATTTTAGACACATTTAAAATCCCAGTCAATGGGATGGGTGAATATGATTTACCGTACCTACATGTATACTGGATTCCTAAACTTCACAACAATTCTTACAAGGAAATATACAGTGCTGCATAGTATAAATGTTCTACTAAGCCCCTACTTTTGCTTCTCACGAAAATACTAACAGCTGTGAAGACGAAACTTTCAAACCCAATGTGTCGCAACATGCCAAAGGTGGTATAAATCAAATGTGGATTCTAAAAAATTCTAAAGAACTTTTAGTAAATTTGAAATCACAAAACATTTCGCAAATAAACATCAAAACGTATGACTTTCCAACCCTTTACACGACCATTCCTCACGATCAATTAAAGAATAGACTTTAACATCATAGACAGTTGCTTCTTTAACAAAAAAGGACATATTCATATCTAGTGATCAGTCATCCAAAAACAACTTTGCTAAACCCCACTCTCATTCCATGCAGAAGTACTCTGAAGTTGAAATAAAAATTATGCTGGAGTTCCTCATTGAAAATATCTTTATAGTCTTTAGTATTCAGGTCTCCCAACAGTCTGTTGGAATTCCCATGGGCACTAATTGTGCTTCTTTGTAGCTGACCTGTTTTATACTATTATGAAGAAAAGTTTATTCAAAAGCTTCTATATAAGAAGAAGACAATTTACTGTTGCCTTAACTCGAGATTTTTTTTATCCATTAACAATAATAATTTTCATTCATGTGTCGATTCGATATATCCATGTGAACGCGAGATTAAAAAAAAAACACCACAGAGTCCTCCATATCTGCTTCGTACTTCGATATCTTATTCAAAATGAATATTAACGGCAAACTATCTAATCAACTTTATGACAAACAGGATGATTTCAACTTCTCCATCATCGACTACCCATATTTATGTAGTAATATTTCATTATCACCTGCATATGCTGTTTATATCTCTCAACTGATTCAATACGCAGTTTTTAAATCGAGGTAGGCTACTGACAAACAAGTTGAGATTACAGGGGTTTCAATAATCTCCTTTAAATGTCAGCATTCCACAAATTCTATGGTCGTTATAATGATCTAGTCTGCCCCTATAACCTATCACTGGGTGAAATGCTGTTTGACGGGTTTCATACCGATTGTTAGGCTGTTGTTGGTGCACTGATTTTGACCAGGGATTACTCCGTTTACCTGATCAAGACATAGGGTTCACGGCGGATTTGAGCGGTCGACAAGGAGTGCTTACTTCTCCTAAACGCTTGCTTCCACCCCTAGTATGTCCAGAGGTCCGTGTTTGCCCAACTCTTTATTATGTATTCCTCTTGGATTTTTTTTAGATTGATCACTGTTCGTCATCTTCGCCGTTCATACATATAAGATCATACTTTCCTATACCCCGTTGGCACAACAACAGTACTAGTATCCGTGCACTCATACGGTTTAACGCGCTCAAAACAACTTGCTTTTTGGCGTAATCTAGAGCGTCTTTAAGTATTTAATGTATTTGTGTTTTCATATTTTGAATCTACAAATGTTTTTGAATATCATTTTGAATCATGTGTATAATAAATCACAGTATGTCTCTAACTAAATTTATATAATGTCTCAATTATATTCGAAATATTTCCCTAAAATGCTTCTAGCATGTAACGGAAAAGAACGAGGTGATCCAACTGAGTTAAGTTAAATAAAAAAACATAAAGAATAAATGTCTAAGTTTTGTACATGATGGGTATTTAACGATTAATTGGCGAACATGTTAACTCTTTGAAGTATGGGTCATTTCAGCATTACAGGTTTTGCTGATCATACATGCACCCATCATAGTTTTTGATAATGCAAATAACGTATACAGTGTAGATGCAATTCCTTAACTATTACACGATTACTATATTATGCTGTTAACACAATGAAAGAGAAAGAAATTACAAGTAATTTAATAATCTACTTTGTAGGAGAAGTGGGGGACTGGAAGAACCATTTTACCGTGGCACAGAACGAGGAATTTGATAAAGTTTATCAGAAGAAAATGAAGGATTCGTCATTTCATTTCATATTTGAATAAATTATTTTGAATAAGCAGTATATACTTGAATATCACTCACTAAACCTGTCCTTGACATCCTGAAATTGATAATGGACAAGAAAAGAAAAATACATGTAGGTATTTCCATTCATAGAAATAGCAGCTTTTAACATGTGTAGATCATTATAGCAATGTAATGAAATAAACTTTGTTGTATATTCTCTCTCTCCCCTTATATATATCTAAAAGGTCTTAAATACAGAGAACCTCGGTCTTTTGATTGGCAACAGAACTTCATCTCTATTATGAATTCTGTCGAAGCTAAATATGAAAACGAGGAACTTGATACATTGTCAGAATAGGTTAAAAGCATAAGAGGAATATCAAAATCCCGCATTAAATATCTTAAAACAAAAATACGTACCATCTATCCTTCTGTGTTTAGTAAACCAGAAGTGATAAAAGAATTAGATAGGTTACATGAGGGATATGTTTTGGTTCCAGCTGACAAAGCTTGTAACAACATTGTCTTTGTTTGTAAGGCTCATTATTACAACTGTATTTTAAACAAACTTGGCATTAATTCCACTTTTGGTAATCGTACTTATACTATTTAATATCCCAGTCAATGGGTCGAATAAATATGAGTTACCGTACCTATACTGGATTCCTAAACTACATAAAACCCTTACAAACAAAGATACATTGCTGGATCCAGTAAGTGCTCTACCGAGCCCCTATCTTTGCTCCTCACGAAAATATCAACAGTTGTGAAGGAGAAGCTTCAAACTTACTGTGCGACTACATATGTCAGAAGTGGTGTTAATCAAATGTCGATTCTAAAAAATTCTAAAGAACTTTTAGTAAACTTGAAATCGCAAAACTTTCCCAAAGCAATAACATCAAAACCTATGACTTTTCAACACTTTACACGACCAGTCTTCACGATAAATTAAATACTAGACTTTTCGACATCATAGATCTTCAACAAAAATGGAAAAAGGAAATATTCATATCTAGTGATCAGTCATTCAAAAACTTACTTTGTGAAACACCACTCTGATTCCACGCACAAGTACTCTGAAGTTGAAATTTAAAAATGCTAGAGTTCGTTATTGACAATATCTTCCTGGTCTTTGGTGATCACGTCTTCCAACAGTCTGTTGGAATTCCCATGGGCACGATTTGTGATCCTTTGTTAGCTGCGATGTTTATATATTCATAAGAAGCAGAATTTATTCAAAGAAGAATACATTTCTTACTGTGGCCTTCAATTCGACATTTAGATATATCGACGACGTTTTGTCTATTAACAAAAATAACTTTCATTTATATGTCTATTCTATTTATCCCTGTGATCTCGAAATAAAAGACACTACAGAGTCGTCCACTTCTGCTTCGTACTTAGATATTTTATTGAAAGTAGACATTAACGGCAAACTGACAAACGGGATGATTTCAGCTTCTCCATTGTCAACTTCCCATATTTATGTAGCAATATTACATTATCACCTGCATATGGTGTTTATATATCTCAACTGATTCGATACGAAAGAGCTTGTTATGCAAATAGCCAGTTTTTAAATCGAGGCAAGCTACTGACAAACAAGATGATAGTACAGGGGTTTCAACAGTCTCTATTGAAGTGAGCATATCGCAAATTATATGGTCATTATAACGATCTAGTTCGTCAATACAACCTATCATTGGGTCAAATGCTGTCTGGCGTGTTTCATACCGATTGTTAGGCCGTTCTTGGCACACTGATTTTGACTACGGATACCTCCGTTTACCTGATCAGGATATAGTGCTCACGGCGGGTGTGACCGGTCGACAGGGGATGCTTACTCCTCCTAGGCACCTGATCTCACCTCTAGTGTGTCCATGGGTCCGTATTTGCCCAACTATCACTGCATGAAAAAATAAACGTTACATTTGCGTCAAATTTACTTTAATTAAAGAAGTAATGGTTATTTTTATGTTAGTTTACGCGAAATTAAACCTATAAAGATCAGCTTTAAAATAATTTACTTTCAACATTTGTCTAAAGACCACCTTTTACGATTTACTTCGCAGTAAATATATTCTTTAAGTCCCTTTACTTTTAGCAAAATATATATGTAGAACTATGTGTCCGGCTTCACACATCAGCTGTATGTGCATTTACAACAATGTAAATCTATAAATATCAAAAGAATGAAAAATATGAATATATCACGAATGTAAAATTTTACCGTAAATGTCGAACTTGTGCAAAATTTTTATAATTGCATGGATGTTCACCTTTTCAAAAAGTTCTTTCATAGACTCAGTATTTTAGAAAAGTCGGGGTGGGATTGGTAACGGGTCACTACCATCCGAGTAAGGAAATGTGAATGTGTCAAGCTAGAATAACATTGGGAATTCTAGTGATAATTACATCATCATGTCTATTCAGAATTAGATTGTCTGGTTTGTTTACATGTCTTTCCATGTCATGTAATTTATTTCAATACGCCGTTTTCGAGATACGTTCGAGTTATTTCCCTTTGAAGAACTCTCGTACATAGTAAAGCGCGAAACATCTTGTTCACATGCGGGAGTGGGACGAATATTCATCACTGCCTAAGTGAATGTACTCAGTATTTGTCTCATACGCTGTTCCATCACCTGAATTCAAGTGATACACAAACTAAGTAAAAGATTCAGGGAGTAATTAAATACATGAAATTATTGTTATATCACGTAATTTCGTTGATCATATCCTGAATATTACTTTCAAATACATGTATGACATTGTTTTTATGTTTCTACTTTAGTAAAACATTTTTTCGTTAGTATTTTGTATTTCCTACATTTAAAAAGAAGCTGCTTTTAATACATTTTATCGTCTTCCTCACTGACAATAGGCTCACTCTGTCCCACTTAGGCACTCAAAGTTCTACTAAATGTACTTCCTACACAGGAGAGCTCATATTCCGAAACTTGCACAATGTTTCAGTGAAACCCCATTCAGTCTGTCAAAGAGAGACACCATTGCTATATGTCGTAAGTTTTAGGTATGTATTTGAAATTTCAGAGTTTGATGTAACAATTTCAAACGGAAGTATTTTTGAAGCATTGTTTGCTTTGTTGTTGCCACAAAGACCTATAGTCGCTTGGAGTAAAAAAAAAAAAAAAAACATTCATTCACTACCCTTGTTTTCTACAATAGTGGTAATTTCTTTAGGATGTCTAAATTAAGGATGTATGCTACACCAGAGAAATTTGATGTAGATGAAAATTGGAAGATATGTACAACAATATTTTGAAGTTGAAAATTTTTTAATCTACTTTATTTTGTCAAAAATACAGTTTTAATAGAAGGTAATCTGAAAAAAATTTAAAAACCCCTGCTGGACTTGAACCTGCGACCTACAGTTCAGTAGTCGGTATTCTAACCTACTGAGCTACTCGGCTAGGTATTTAAATAGAAAAGGAAAAGTCTAATATTGCTGATATCTATTTTTTCATCCATGTTTTTAAAGGAAGTCAGGCATTATGACGATGTAGAGTACTACCTTAAATAGATGAACTTTTTTATAAGCTTGATATGATACAATTGGGTGTTATATGTATAGCTTTAACCCCAGCTGAAACATTGTTCGCTGAGCTGAATGTCTAATTAAGAAAATATCACCATTAATTTATGCAGCAACAGCCCTTCATATATTGTCCTTTGAATAATTGGTATAAACAGCAGTAGGACCGGTTGTTTAATTTCGTTAAGTTTTTGTTGGAGTACTCCGACTGGATTTATTTCTGAATTTTTATGATCTGTTAGGTATGTATCTACTTTTGGTTTGTACAATAGCCACAATGAACAAAAAAGGTGTACTTGATTCTGAAGGTATCTTTATTTGCAGCAAGGTGAAGACAACGAACAGTTGAATTTTGAGTGAATTCTGCATATATTCTGCAAATTTTATAATAATAACATTAATCATCAAATGTTGGTGAAGATTTTAAAATATGAAAGTTGTAATGAATCTATAGTGAAAATTAGCAGTGCAGAAATACTTTTGATCCTTTTACATTTCGGATTTTAACGTATAACCTCGTTACTTCGAACTCGATGGGACCGAAAAGAATTCGAGATATCCGAGGATTCGAGGGTAAAATACTTAAAGAATAAGTGATTGGGACTTCTGAATCACCTCTACATCCATGATATTCGAGATACCGGTGTTCAAGATGCCGAAGTTTAAGCGTGGATACAGTAGTGTGATATGTCTATGAACGTTGATCTCAAACAGCGAAATTCAATGAAGAAACCAGAAGGGGGAATGTTTGTTTCCTCTTTGGAAGAAAACTTAGATTCCATGAATTAAAACGGCTTTTGCTATAATCACTTCAGAAATCAGTTTATTTAAATACATAGTCTCACGGCCCGCTTTGGTGTGCAATTTGTTTAAATGTTGTTTGCGTTCAATTCGCAGTGGCGGATCCAGATGAGTTTCGAATAAAGTTTATAACTTTAAGGACCACGAAAAGTAAGACCTCAGATTGACTAAAAAAAAATGGAAAAATATATCCAACCAAAGGAGGGTTGCAACACCCGTAATTCTCCTCTAGATCCGCCACTGCATTCAGGAATTTTTCACTCATAAAAAGGAGTTATAAGCCTTAGGTATAAAGTGTCATAAATTTTGACCTATGCATGGCGCTCAAGAGGAGTAAGCATCTCCTGTTGATTGGTTACACACAAATATAGTGGAGAAATATATTGGAATTTTTTATATTAAATTTTGAGACGGCGATTGAAGAATACAATGATATAAGGCCTCAACCGTGCGCATTTTTTTCTGCGCCGTAAATCGAGGGTTTTTATAATGGGTGGATCTGGAGCTCTCTGGTATGTCCCAATTTATTCCAAGAGAGCTACACTTATTTGTAGGTAGTTCGAAAACGTCGAAGACCCCTACCCAGGGCTGATATCTTGAGTTTAGAGTGTTAGTGGTTAACTATCATCAAAGTGAAAAAATGGTGATAATATATGTAATGCTCATACTTTCATACAAAAATAAACATTCAATTAAATTCAATGTAAATGTACAATATATCAGAAACATCTAGTGGTACTATCTGTGTTTGGGGGGGGGGGGGGGTGTTTTGATTATTTTTATCTTTTAATTTTTTTTATTTTTTTTTTTCATTTTTCCCCATAATAATGATAATAATAATATAGAGAGTTCATAAAATACATACAAAATAGAGATTTGGGCAAATACAGACCCCTGGATATACTAGAGGTGGGATCAGGTGCCCAGGACGAGTAAGCATCCCCTTTCGACCTGTCACACCCACCATGATCCATATATCTTGATCAGGTTAACGGAGGTTAAATTTTCACAAAAAGGTTCATTTCTGATTTGCAGTATATATCTTTTAAATTAAAAGGAATGCCCCCCCCCCCCCCCCCCCCCCCCCCAGTTATAAATGATAGAATAAGTTAAATTGTTAACGGTTTCTTACATCTCGAGGTTCATTATGAATTAAGTGAATCATTAACTTCTGCTTTATTGCATGTCAAGATAATGACAAGAAGTGATATAAATAGAATAGAAATGAAGACAAGGAATGCCTATAAATTACACGATACAGATGTACAACATGTTGTCTTATAATTGTCACCAGTGATTTATTACACAGAAGTCAATATCATTATATTCTATGTATTCAAAATATACTCTTACATAACAAACAAGTGAACCTTTAGGTAACATCACACATTAAACATCAATATTCTTGGATTGTCTATAGCTTACAGGATTGGGGGATATTAAAATTCATTTAACTGTCGACTTGTCAAACTTTTCTAAATGTAGTATAATCGGCATATTTCTGTGCTGTATATTGTTTTTATAATTTTAACGATCATTTGGCATTGAAATCTGCACCTGCCACTAATGAGGTAAGAAGTTATAGTAATTGAAAGAAATATATCATTTTCAATTATGAAAGAAGAATTCGTAGAATTGTGATGATTATTTTGCAAGGAAATCAACACATGCCGCCGATTTAGTTTAATAAAAGGTTATACTAATTGAAAATCATTATTTTTCTACCTTTTGATTAGAAAAGAACTCGTTTTAACACCTGCAGATGCGTAAGAAAAGAAACTCTATCAGAACCACGTGTACATTCGAGTAATATAACGTCAGCTAAATTCGTGTTCAAACATATTCCCACCTGAAATTCATGTTCAAACATATTCCCACCTGCTTACAATTTTAAGGTTAGATTTAAACCGGACTTCATACCTTTATCATCTGTAAAGCCCTTCATTCGTTTATAGAATAATAAGACATGCGAAACTTCTTGATTCTTATGCAAAAGTTACAATAAAACGTACATATTTAGAATTGTTTGAATTGAAATTTATAGCCGATATTTTGATGTGATGATTATTTTATCTATTCATGAAATTCTATGAATAGTCTTCTTTCGACGATCTTATATTTTTGTGAGATTTACATGGTTACATCGTATACTACTTACTTAGTCCACTTCGTTCCGTTCGGAACTTAGGACTCGCAATGTTCTTCTCCATCTTGCTCTGCCTTGGGCTGTTCTATTGGCTTCACCCCAGGTCACATTGATATTCCTGAGCTCTGCCTGTAGAGTTCTTCTCCAGGTGGTGACTGGTCGTCCCTTCTTTATCTTTCCCTGTGGGTTCCTGTTTAAGGCGTGGCATGGGATGTTGTTTGGTTCTCTGCGCAGGATGTGTCCAACCCAATTCGATTTCCTGCTTTGGATGGTCTTGGTAATTGGGTATTGCTTCGTCTGGCGCATGAGTTCCTAATTGGAAACCCGCCCTGGCCATCTGATGTGTAGGATCTGGCGACGACAAGTGTTGATGAAGACTTGTAACTTGTTATCCAGGCTCTTTGTGCGTCTCCAGGTCTCCGAATTGTACAACAACATGGACCTGACATTGGTGTTGAACAGTATAAACCTGGTGTGTAGACTAAGGTTGTCATTTCTCCACACTGGTCTGAGGATGATGAATGTATGTCTCGCCTTGCTGATTCTGGCCTTAATGTCCTCGTCAGCTCCTCCTGTCTTGCTGACAACACTGCCTAGGTAGGTGAAGAGATCAACTTCTTCCAACGCCTGTCCATATATGTTGATGGGTGCTTCTTGAGTGGCATTAACCCGCAAGCTCTTTGTTTTACCCACATTGATATCCAGTCCTGTGGTCCTGGCAACGCTGATCAGACGCCGTAGTTACATGAAACTATTATGTATATTTCTGATAAAAAAATTAAATTCGAATTGAACTCAGTGGTGGAGCGTTCGCTCCGTGACCGCTCGTGCCATGACCGGATCAAACGTAAGACGTAAACATAGGTAGTGATTGCTCCTTCGCCAAACGCTCGGTATTTTAAATGCAGAGTCACAGGTCTTTCGGACGTGTCGCGACAGGCGTTGTTGCACTTTAAAGAAACCTCACTGCTACGGCCCTTGGCGCTAAAATAGATCTAAATTTGGGATACATGTAATTTACCTACAGCTGGTGTCATCTCAATCTAAGTAAATATTTTGGATGGTACGTAAAAAACAAACATCTACATGTATCTTTGAATAAATTCTGAGATTGTTTAAAATCCCTGACTAACTTAATGACATAGTCACGGTCTATCAAGGTTTTAAATCTACGATTTGTTTCATTTAGAAAATTAATATTATCACCTAATAGCCCCACTTTGAGAAATAGCCCCCATCTGTAAAGGGCCCCTTTACCAAACTCTTTAACTTAACGCTTACTCAACATTTGGAAACAAGCAAATATTACTCCTGGTTATAAAGAAATGTTAAAAATTAAGTCTCAGAAAAGTTTTAATTCATTCATTTAAACCAATAACTGCATGTAATACAATTTATGACTTGTGACTCTATCGGAAGTTGTTTTGTAAGACGGGCCCCAGTATATGTACATGTAACTACAGACTAAATTCTTTTAAGTTGTGCAGTTTGTACAAAAATAATAAAGATATATAATATTTATAATTATTCAAGGAATTAATTCAATTTATTTATTTTTTGTATTTTATATGATATAAATTGGTTTGGGGCAGTTTACTCTTATAAACCACAAAGGGGTTTATGAAAAGTGTACGTTACCACGCCCGATTTTCTTAAATCGTGAAGTTGTTCTCGTCAATACTTTATCAATTTTAGTAGTATTTTTATCTACTTAATAGTTACAATCAGTAAAACTGGGGAGAGACCAATAGACTGCTACTCGCAAATTCATTTTCCCGTAGCAAATAACGATATAGTCTAATTAAACTAGTAAAAAATCTACTTTGACACAAACACACTTTTCAAAACCCTTCTTATAACGAAATAAACAGTCACCCCTTTCATTTTAAGATTTCAATTTTTTTGGGGATAAATTTTCACAATATTAAAAAAAATGCTCCAGTTTGACGTGTTACTTTTGTATCATTAAAGAAGCAGCTGTCCATATTATCAAAAAGCTTAGTATTTCATTCATCGTGAGGAATGGTGATTTATAGTGTTGAAAAGTAGTTCGTTTTGATGTGGGTTTTATTGTGGGTAAAGTTTTGTGATTTGAAATTTTCTGAAAGTTCTGTGTATTGTGTTTGGAATCATCAATGCACGTAGCGCATTGATGAAAAAGTTTTCCGTCCAATTTTAAATTTTATTTCTTATCATTTAATTATGTTTTTAAAATAGAAAATCAAATAGTTTCTCTCATCAAAAAGCTTGAATTAAAGTTTTTGAAACGGTGCGTAGGAATACATATACGTAACGATTAAAACAACAAAACTGGATATGCGTTCAGGTCAGGTACAGTTACTTTGCAGAATTAAATGGATTATACGCCAAATTAAAGGAGGTGAATTAAATATATAGAAAGAGAACAAGCGGTGACTGGATATGTGCTGCATTGTGTTCGAGGAGACGTTGAACACTGGCTTTGACGTAAGAACGGTGGAATGCGACTCTGCTCCATTTCAATATATCAAGGAAAAAGCTCAACATTTCTTCATCTAAATCGTCCTTGTTGAGCCCCATAAAACACAATTCAATTTCTTAAATATCTCCCAGATCAAAAGTCGCCGCTTGCTCCGCCATGTTAACGACCTCGTTAAGCAGACGATACATACATGTCAAGACCGCGTGTAATCTGTCTACTTCTACCAGTGTCCTACATAATCAAGTTAACAATTCTGCCACGTCATCACTCTGTGTGTTGTTTCATTAAATTTGTATTTCATTCATATATTTTGTTGTGTTTATTTTTTGGTAACAAAGGTACGATTTAGAAGAGTAATCACAGTTCATTACATATACGTTCACTGGTATCAGATTTAAAACTCATTGTGCTAGATCAGGTATGTTAGGTACAAACTCATTGTGCTAGATCAGGTATGTTAGGTACAAACTCATTGTGCTAGATCAGGTATGTTAGGTACAAACTCATTGTGCTAGATCAGGTATGTTAGGTACAAACTCATTGTGCTAGATCAGGTATGTTAGGTACAAACTCATTGTGCTAGATCAGGTATGTTAGGTACAAACGTTTGCACGGATCCAAGTGCGTGGTATACTGATAAAAAAAATATCAGACATATGTACTTCGCGTGTTAAGTAACCACCCGCTTAGTACAGGGTACAATAAGATTCCCCTTGACAATTCTTGAAAAGGATGTAAATATTCCTTGTTATTTAACGTTTACCGTGGAAGCATCAGTGTTCGTTGAGGATTGATTTTCGTGACTCACTCTTACCCACGAATTTTTGTGTCCTCGAGCATTGTTTTTTTTAACCAATTAGAGTTATATGCCCCACGAAATTACGTCCCCATCAGGAACCAGCAAAATTTTTGCTTACCCACGAACATTGGTCCCCACGAATTAAAATGATTCAACAGTAGTTGTATTAATGAAAATTTCTTAAACGTTAACTTTAATTCCGAGAAAGTTTTTATCATTGATTTAGCAGATACGGAAAAGAGGTAGTGGTTCTTCATTATGGTAAAATTTTGCTTGAATCCAATCAATTCCATAATCATATTGTAACAAATAGAATACTATTTTGTTTTCAATGATTAATTTTACAGACTGTGAATCATTTACCTGTCATGACGACAATGAACTGCGAAAAACAACAGCCGTTAGCTAAGTATAATATTGGTAAGATACATAGATGTAAAGTACGCACATCTGATATATCTACAGGAGGTAGCTGATTATAGAATTTGTGAAGTCTACAGCAGTTAGATAAGTATAGCATTGGTAAGGACCAGAGTATGCCACTGATTATGCAGAAGCTCTGGAGTTTAATTTTCTATGTATAGCATTGGTAAGATTAAAAGAACTTACCCAAATATATCAATAGTAAGATTTACAGAAGTTAATCAAGAATGTCATTGGTAAGAACCATGGGAATAGTAAAACAACAGGAAATAGATACATTTAAAGTACAACGTAGGGCAAACACGACCCTTGAAAACACCGGAAGTGGAATCAGGTGTCAAGGACGAGCAATCATCCCCTGTTGACCGATCACAACCGCCATGAGCCTGATATCTTTGTTAGTAAACGGAGTAATATGTAGCCGATATCAATATCTAAAGAACAACCTAACAATTGGAATGAAACATAGAAATAAATTTCATAGGAGTGAGCTAAGTAGAGCATTGGTAAGATCCAAGAAAATTAGCTAAGAGTCCTATTGGCAGTATCCACAGAAATTGGTGAAGCTTACCTTAGTAGATTGCACAAAAATTAATTCTCAACAGAAATTAGCAACATATACCATCGGTAGGATCCAAATAATTTAGCTTATTATACACACTGATAAGATCCACAAGAGATTAAGAATTCAATATTACATCGCAGTACATACTAAATGAGTAATCAGATATTGGTTCCATTTTTCATACTAAATGGAAATACATGTACTTGGAGTCACTGTTAGATACCTGTAAAATAATACATGTATATAAGACATCGCAGATATTTCCACATTTGCTTCATATTTTGATATTTCATTGAATTTAGATATGTTAACGGAAAATTGAAATCTCATCTTTATGATAAACAGGTTGACTTCAGCTTCTCCACCGTCAACTTCATATATCTATGTAGCAATATTTCATTATCACCTGAATATGATTTTTATGTCCATCAACTGATTGAATACGCGAGAACATGTTCTGTGTATGATCAAATTTTAAATCGAGGCAGGCTTCTGTCAAATACTTTGGTTTTACAGGGGGGGGGGGGTTCAACAGTCTTGTTTGAAGTCAGTATTTTTTTAAAAAATTCTATGGTTGTTAGAATTATCTTATTTGCAAACACAACCTATCATTGGGTCGAATGCTGTCTGACGTGTTTCATACCAATTGTTAGGCCATTCTTTACACATTAATTTGACTACGGATTACTACGTTTACCTAATCAAGATAGAGGCTCGTGGTGGGTGAGGCCGGTCAACAGTGGATGTTTACTTTTGGGCACCTGATGCCGCCTAAGGTGTGACCAGGGGTCCGTGTTTGTGCTAAATAAATTAAACTATCCCTTGTCACCTTCATTGACTGGTTCTCCAGCAGGTTTTATTCACTTTGGAATAGACAAGTTAGGATCTAAAATATAGGAAGACAAACCTCGTGTGCTATTTATACGATGACTAGAAAAATGAGAGTTCACAATTTCTTATTTCATTTAACATTGATAGTAAAAAGACTTCAAGAACGTGTCATCATACAAAACACGGCGGGTGTGACCGGTCAACAGGGGATGCTTACTCCTTCTAGGCACCTGATCCCACCTCTGGTGTGTCCAGGGGTCCGTGTTTGCCCAGCTGTCTATTTTGTATTGCTTATAGGATTTATGAGATTGATCACTATTCGTTTTCTTCACCTTTCATACAATTGTTCAGATAAAGAAAAGGACAAAACTTCATTTCTTTCTAATTCGATACACATTTGATAAAATAATCATCTGTGACTTGATAAATAATCAATATGATAAACGAGCGGACAAACAGTGTATTAGGCATAACTTTGTAAACCAATTCGTAGAATAAAGGGCCGAAGAACAGTTCAATATGAAAGGTGAAGATAACGAACAGCAGTCAATCTTACAACTCCTATAAACAATACAAAATTGAGTTACAAGTATTTGTTACCCTATTTGAAATGAAAACAGTACAATAGATAACTTGATTACCATAATAAGATAGAGACATAAAACAGAATACCGTCTGTTTCTTTGGTAACCATTGATAAGATATATATCTGACACACAGTTATCATCTATGACTGGTTTACAATTGATGATATAACGAGCTGGAGAACGGTTTTTACAGTAGTTATCAATATATATATAGGTTGATTAGGTTGAGTGATTGATTTTATATTATGCAACGTCCCTCTCGAGAATGTTTCACGTATATGGAGACGACATCACTGCCAGTGAAGGGCTGCAAAATTTAGGCCTACGCTCGGCGCTTACGGCCTTTGAGAAGGGAGATATTTTTATCGTACCACACCTGCTGTGACACGGGGCCTCGGATTGTGCGGTTTCGTCCGAATGACCGCCCCATTTAGTCGCCTCTTATGACAAGCAAGAGGTACTGATGACCTATGATAACCTGGATGCTCATACGAAAATATATATAGGGGTTCGATATCAATAAGCGTATAGAAGAGAATAGCATTATACATAGAGAAGTAGACATCAGTATACATAGAGAAATATATTATATTAAAGTGGATGTCAAAAATGAAAACAATAATGGGTATCCTGTTACATGTAAATCTCTTGCAGGGAGTTTGGAAGGTGAGACAATAGCAGAGAGAAAATGCCCAAGTGGATTCTCATTCAAGTCCATTTTGTTACATGGACATTATAGAGACCTAACTTTGGCGAAAAGCGGATTCATACCAGATCTTAGGTCGCATGTACCCGAACTTCGCAGTATGGAAATATTTGACGATGACGTTCTGATTCATGCATTCCCTAAATGTGGTAAGAAAACGGTAAATTTTAGTGTTTTAGTTTTATTCAAATGGATGTATACGGGGTTCTTTCCGTCTATTAACCTTTAACATCGGTGGTAAGATTTACAGCTGATTTTTTTTTTCATTTTGAATCGAAACGGTGATATCCCAGTCATGGATTGGCTTTATAGGAGCTGAAAATTTTCAAATTTCATTTTTCCTTCTTTTGTTTTTACTCTTACTTTGTTACATGTATGAAAGGTGAAGATAACGAACAGTGATCAATCTCATAACTCCTACAAGCAATACAAAATAGATAGTTGGGCAAACACGGACCCCTGGACACACCAGAGGCGGGATCAGGTGCCTAGGAGGAGTAAGCATATGTAAACAAGGCTCGTGCCATGTTTTTGTTTATATAGGTTAAATATACTTTTAAATGTTTCTTTTAAAGCAGATTTTTTTCAATTTACATTTTAATTCTACATACAATTATATATCTTCTAGTGTTTGGCACATCTCATTTTGTTTTAAATATCCTATTTTCTATTAAGCAATCTATATATAAACAAAAACATGGCACGAGCCTTGTTTACATAACAAAGAATTGTGAGTGTTGTATCTCACTTGTGACTCCAAAGCTGCTATTTAAATTTTGGTTGACCGTTAGATATACCTTAATTAAGCATTATAAACATTAAAAATGGAAAAATTAAATTTGAAAATGTTCAGCTCAAATTGTGTCCATCTTCCTTTAAAGTGAAAGCAGTATCCGATTTTTTATTATTTTTTTTTTAAATCGTCGTGGCGGCTCATGATAAGTTTACTCTTTTATGGAACACCACATCAACAGTCTTCTTGCATGCCAGAGGGGCTGCGGTCTCTGACACGGTGTACAATTTTACGCTGCAAAATGGTTATAAACAAGTAATGTTTTATAGAAACAAAATGCAATAACCTGAAATCTGCAATATCTAAGTATATTTGATTGTTTTGTGATTTTCTTTTGAAATATATGATGCTAGACCTGATGTAACGATTCTGTGGTTTTAAAGAAAGAATAAAAAGAAAATGGCGAATAATTCTGAATGTCCATGTGATATTTCAAATCATTGTAATTTTGAATCAAGCACAAACTGAAGCATAGCCTTTTCATGTTTTCTTTTCAATACAACTACGTATAAATGGGTCGTTCTGAATATCATTTCCAGCTGTATCCAACTGTAGAACGTCTGTCGTCTCCTAAGAGTAAAGTCAGACACAACATAGAAGAACTTAGATTCTTTATATTCTCGGGGAAAAAATCAATGTTACCGCAAAGGTGCTAGACGTTTTGAATTGATTATATAATAAATCTGTTCTGTCTTTCTGTAAACTATTCACAAAGTATATCACGCCATAACTTGTTTTCTTACCAGCTGCATCATTTCAATTTTCGAAAAAAAATTATTATAATTAGATTCCAATCGTCTTGCAAGAACTCTGTCAAGGGTTTATCTCTCGCATCGTCATGCATAGTGAACTAAAGTCCATTCATCGACGATAATCAACTGTCAGATATCGTCTACTTCTTCTCAAATGCGAAAAATCGGTAAAAGGAGGACGGAAGCCGACATCCTTTCGGGATAGGTCTTTTTCCATTGGCTGATAAAATTTAAAATAGTAAATTTAATTAGCGGTAACTTTTGAATGAAAAAATGTTTTAGCGAAGAAATGGATCTTGAATAATTCTATTGGAATATACCTTTCTTACGTCAAAAATGATAACTTCACTTATTCATTTTATTTTAAAATGAGCTGAAAGTAAATGTTATACGTAATAAGAAAAATTCACAATTGAATTGATACCCACACACTTGTACGTGGACATACTACCAAACGTCTACAGTGGCATTTACATCCAAATGTCATTTTCTGCTTATTCATACGTTTTCAGAGATGTCACAATGGGTGACAAAAGTTAGTGGTTGGAGACTAAGTAGAAGGGGTTGGGTAGGGTCATGAGATATGTTCACCTAACGTTTTCGATAGATTAATTAAACTTCTCCGTGCCAGCCTGTCCTAAAACTACACAACTTTGACTGTCTTTATTGGTTGCAAGGTTGCACACTGCCGTTTTACCTTTTCCCACACAAGTGTCAGATGGGACGACAGCAAGGAACTTCCCATTTGCATTATGATGTTAACTTCCATCTTCCCTTTAATACGGCCCCGAGGGCTCAGTATAGGTCTACATTTGTGATATTTCACCTAAAGTTGGTGATGTCTCGATGTCAGTGGAAACTTCTCAACGGAACGTAAAACAAACAGCCAACGACGATAAACTATATGCATTTAGAAATTCGCGGCTATTCAGACAAATGTGTTGTCACTTGTGTTTTAGAGATTGAAAGACGAAGATAATGAACAATGATCAATCTCATAATCCCACAAGGAATACAAAATAAAGAGATGGGCAAACACAGGAACCCTGGAAAAAAACATAATCAATAAATGAAACAAGAAATCTGCATTTGGTGTTTATATATCTCAACTGATTCGATACACAAGAGATTGTTCTGCGTATGATCAGTTTTTAAAATCGAGGCAGGTTACTTACAAATAAATTGATGGTGCAGTAGTTTCAACAGTCTCGTTTAAAGTCAGCATTTTGCGAATTATATGGTCGTTATAACAATCTAGTTTGCCAATACAACCTATCATTGGGTCCAATGCTGTCTGACTTGTTTCATACCGATTATTAAGCCATTCTTGGCACACTAATTTTGACTACGGATAATTCCGTTCATCTGATCAAGATATAGGGCTCACGGCGGTTGTGACCGGTCAACAGGGGATGCTTACTCCTCCTAGGCACCTGATCCCACCTCTGGTATGTCCAGGTGTTTGCCTAACTCTATAATTGTATTGCTTATAGGAGTTATGAGATTGATCGCTATTCGTTATCTTCACATTTCATGTAACAATAGCTTCAATCAAATAAAACGGCTTTCTATTCAATGTATGTATCATTTTTTTAAACTGTGTTATTCGACACAGAGGACACGTTTTAATAACGATGCCATACAAGATTTCTTGTGTTTGTTGTCGAAAAACTCCACCAGCAAAACGTTCGTTTGTTGTTGGGGTTCTTCAAAAGAGGATAAATTGCGTCGCTGGGAAAAGGTGTGAGGTAGGTTATTCTATCTGTGATAAATGCAGGAGAAAACTATTCCGAGATAAGGGATAGGGGGCAATAAACCAATAGAAGCTGAACAAAAGCGCTTTGAGTAAAACTTTAAATTTTGAATCGTTTTTTTTTGTTTGTTTTTTTTTTTAGTTTTTTTTTTAAAGCTGCTGTTTCCCATTGATATCCAAGACTTTTATTTTTTCACAGTTTTGTGAGAAAACAGGTCTATTTTTCTGTGATTATGTGTTCATAACGACTGGGTTCATACTTGTAACATCTGAGCACTCGTATATATTCCTACATTTCATATAGAACTTTATCACTATGATCATAGGTAACACTGATTGAACATACATTTTGTATAGAATTATTCGCACATGGTCTGTTTTGTGAAGATGAAAAAGAATTAAAGCATAAAAACGATCAAACCGAAGTCATACACATTAAACGTTCTGCTCTGTAATGATATTGTAATGTCCGTGTGTTTGGTATCGCAATTCAACCTGATTCGTTAAACACTTGTTAAATCCGTAAACTAATTACGCATTATATTTTGGTAAAATTTTATCAAAGCTCATTATTTTCAAACTTAAAGCGATCTCCAAGAAAGCTAAATATTCATTTGTTGTTTTCTTTCATTCTTGTATGAACTATCTATTTGATAAACTCATATATAAATGTAGGTGGCCTTTAAAATGTTCAATCAAATCCGGAACCAGATTCGACTTTTATTTTATACATCGTGCATAAGATTTAAAACCCCTGTGGGTCTTTCCTTTTCTTCTTTCCATATGATCCTTTACCTGAATGTATTTACCGTACAACTGTAACTAGCGAACGTGCTTAGAGTGCCGCGCAAACGCATGTTCGCCTGTTTATATGCCTTAATCACGTGACCAATACAAAAGCCCGTTCGAAACCGACAACCAAAGAAAAACCCGCACATCATTATCAATTATTAATTAAACAATCTGAACAGGCATAAACCAGAGTTCTTGCACGATATCCTCATTTTGTCGCACGTGCTTTCCTCGAGTAACGCGGAATAAATGATCATTGTTCGTGGAATAAAATCGAGGATCGTTCCACTTGACTACGTTTGTAAACAAAGAATGTACAATTTCCATTCTCTTTTATTGCCTTTTGTTTAAAGAATGAATATGTATTTAAACTAGATTATTGAGGGAAAATATACACAAAATCATATAGAATATGAAAAAGTATTGAAAAATGAAAGTATGGCGTGGGGCAGAATCGAATCATGCAATATGAACTAGGTTTTCAAAAACAGTTTCCCTACCTTTTTGTTGATTTTTCATGAATTTTGACCCCAAGGCAGGGGTGCCCCTTCAAATACTATTGTAAATTATTCTTAAGATTGTAACTTATCAAAATTTATTTTGAAAAATCTTAGGGGCAGACATGTCTTGCAGGTCTTCAAAGCTAAAATGCATGTCAAAATCGGTACTTTAATGGGGGGGGGGGGTGATGTTTAAGTCAACTTTAAAGGTTAATTTCAACATTTTAGGTTCCAAAAGGAAATATGAAAACTATGTCCAGAAAATTGTTCTCCCCTATTGTGCTTCTCTTCTATTATCCTGAATTGATCCTTAGGATGTAAAGAATGGAATAACAATTGATAAAAATACGTCAAACACCAGTTGACCTAATGTCCGATGTGAGGTTATAGTTGCAAATAAAATCATTATAACGACCATATAATTTGCGACATGCTGACGTTAACAGAGACTTCAGTCGAATTGAAACCATGTGACATCAATTTAGCATGCCGTCACGTCATCTTATCTATCAAAAGCGCCAGTCTCGGTTTAAATATTTGTCATTTACAGAACATGTTGTCTGATATTGTATAAGTTGAGAGACATAAACACCATATGCACATTATAATGGAATATTGCTACATAAATTTGGGAACTTGACGGTGGAGAAGCTTATGTCGTCTCGTTCGTCATAAAGTTGAGTTTTTTGGTTTGTCGTTAACGTCTGTGTTCAGTAAATTCTAAATATGAAGTAAATCTGAAATACGCTGTAATGTCTTTCTTTCAGTTCACTTTGATGTATCTTTTATGCACTTTACACGACCATTCTTCACGATCAATTGAAGACTAGACGTTTTGACATCATAGACAGTTGTTTTTTCAACAAAATTGGAAATCATATGAATCATACCTAGTGATCAATCATCCAAACATTCCTTTGTTAAACATCATTCTGATTCCATGCAAAAGTACCCTGAAGGTAAAATTTAAAAAATATGCTAGAGTTTCCCATTTATATTATCTTCGTGGTTTTTGGTGATCAGGTCTTCCAACAGTTTGTTTGAATTCCCATGGGCAGAAATTGTGCTTCTTTGTTAGCTTGCATGTTTTTATATTCTTCTGAAGCAGAATTTTTTCACAACCTTCAACATGCAAAGAAAACTCTTCTTGCTGTGGCCTTCAAATCAACTTTTAGATGTATCGATGTGTTATCTAATAACAATAATTTTCATTCATATGTCGATTCGATATATACATGGGAACTCGAAATAAAAGACATCACAGAGTCCTCCACATCCGCTTCGTACTTAGATAGTTTATTGAAAATAAATATTAACGGCAAACTAATAACTCAACTTGATGATAAACGGGGTGATTTCAGCTTCTCCAGGGTCAACTTCCCATATCTACGTAACAATATTCCATTATCACCCGCATATGGTGTTTATATATTTCAACTGATTCGATACACAAGAGCTTGTTATGCGTATGATCAGTTTATCAATCAAGACACTACTGACAAAGAAATTGATGGTACAGGGGTGTCAACAGTCTCAACAAAGTCAGCATTTCACAGATTATATGGTCGTTATAATGCTCTTGTTTGCCAATGAAGGGTGACGATAACGAACAGTGATCAATCTCACAACTCCTATAAGCAATACAAAATAGATAGTTGGGCAAACATGGACCCCTGGACACACCAGAGGTGGGATCAGGTATCTAGGAGGAGTAAACATCTCCTGTCGACCGGTCACATTCTACCATCGGGTCAAATGCTGTGTGACGTGTTTCATACCGATTGTTATGCGATGTATGAATGAAAGTGAATATTGCTAATAGACTAGATTAATAGATTTATGTGATAAGTTTTTAAATAATGTCAGCTCATTGAAATAACCTTTGGCGTATTCCAATATTTTTAAAGGGACTCACTGGGTTTGGGAAATGATTACAATGCTGCACAAAGGGAAAGCTGAATATGAAAAACGTCCAAAAGAAGTCGCCATGTTGGAATTTCATTCTGTGGACAAGTTCTGTGGAGACAAAAGGCCTAGAGTTTTCAATACACACCTTTTTCCCAATCAAGTACCAACAGCATTTTTGGAAGGGAAAGGAAAGAGCTTATTTTTGCTACGAAATCCCAAAGATGTTTCCGTGTCATTCTATCACCACATAGTGAAGTCCAAACTATCCATTTCATGGATGAGCTGGGATGATTATGTGTACTTAGTGATTAATTATGGAGGTAAGGAATGCCAAATACTTAAGTATACATCTACGTTGAGTCTTTTTGAAAATACAAAGTATACAAGCGTCAAACGTTGCAGTTCATTCCCCCATGCATTTTCAAACTTGGAATTAATTTTTCAATATTATGTTCCCCAAACAAAGTTTGGGAACATATTGTTTTCATCCTTCTTCTTTGTTTTCTTCTTATTATTATCATTGTCAGGGGAAAACCTAACAGTAATCGTACGGTTTTTATTATCATCATTATTGATATCATTATGTTCTTAAAACAAAATTTGCGAACACATTGTTTTTACCCTTCTTTTTAAGGATATTCATTTTTAGGGGTCACCCCCTAAATTCCTAAAAAAAAATTGATGAAAGACAAAATACAAATATGGCGGATTGTTTAGTGTCACATTCTGACTAATTTATAGTTACATAATTTTTTTGAAAATGTTTTTCGTTTAAGAGATTTAAAGCATGAAAGGTTCGTGCATAATTCCCTTAGAAATCCCTTATTACGTAACCAATGATCATTTTGCCGACATCAGCAGTTGCAAAACGTTGAATTTGAACTTTATGGCCGATATCAAATATAAGAATGACTTTTAATTCTGAGGTTAAAGATCGAAGCTACAAATACTCGATATCCATTAGGCCTATTATATATCACTACAGCTCAAGTAACAATACTTTTAATGAAATATACTTACTCATCCTAGGCACCTGGTCACACCTCTGGTTTATCCAGGGGTTATCTTCACCTTTAATATGCATGTTTCAAAATTGAAAAAAAAAACCGGTTTTAAAACACATTTTATTTCAACCTAGAATATTAAGTTTCTGTTAGACACAAATGTTCATTGTCCACGTTTTGTAATCCTTTTTTAAAAGACAGCAAATTCCTTGATATAATGGGCGGCTTGTGCTGGTCCATCATTTCATGTAATAGGCCGGCTTGTACAGATCCATGATAAGCAAAACTTGAAAGAAAGCAACATAGGAGATCTTTATAAAATCGCAATCGTTTACATACATTTCTATTAAGTTTGTGAATGAAAATCGAAATATACGTCTTTTCAGGAACCTTCTCTGATTGGTACGAGTACACCACAGAATGGGAAAAAGAAATAAATATGAAAAAGACGAATTACCTATGTATATACTACGAGGAAATGCTGAAGGTATTTTGTAGTTGAAAAAGAGCACAGAATGAAAGGCGAGCGTAACGAACAGTGATCAATCTCCTATAAGCAATACAAAATATAGAGTTGTGCAAACACGGACCCCTGGATATACCAGAGGTGGGATCAGGTTCCTAGGAGAAGTAAGCATCTCCTGTGGACCGGTCACACCCGCCGTGAGCCCTATATCCTGATCAGGTAAATGGAGTTATCCGTAGTCAAAATCAGTGTGCCAAGAACGGTCTAACAATAGGTATGAAACACGTCAGACAGCATTTGACCCAATGATAGGTTGTATTGGCAAACTAGATCGTTATGTGTTTTTACGATCAGTTGATATCCAACATTATACTCACCTGCAAATACATTTGATGTGAATATGATATTTGAATTTTCCTCATTTCAAAATTGATTAGTATTTTGGTTATTCAATGAAAACTCGCCTGTATATTCCTTTGTTACTATCTTATACTATATTGTAAAAAAAAAACGTGAATTCTATCATGAACTGGAGTAACCATTCTTGAAGTATAGTAAATTCAAACAATATTTTATTCATACTGAATAGGATTAGGCAGTAGGATACACTTATGTTAGCCCTGTCCTTGGTTACGACAGGTCAAATCAAAATGTAATATAATGAAAGTTGTATATAATACATAAATTTTACAGTCCCTTGTATGAAGAGTTGAAACAAGAGTACAACATACGCCCATTAGACATTCAGTGAGAAAAAGTCCAGACAATTAGTTGACCAACTTTTAGCCCTAAAGTATGTCACGGTGCACCATGCAAGTTCTCTGAGATAGAAGATGTGACAAAATGTTAAGACAATGTCTGTATTTATGACAAAGAATCTCTGGAAAACTGTTTGACGTACTTTTACCCCTAAAGTTTGTCATGGTGCACCAATACAGCTGAAATGCAAACTGAACTTATATTTATCCGAAAGGTAGTTCGTGACTAAATTTCATTTATTCAGATTTTTTTCATCATAGATACAGACATTGCCCTGAATTGTAGTCGTCACAACCTCCCTCTCAGAGATATAGATTCAGTATGCATTTCAGCGTAATTGGTGCACCGTAACCTACTTTTAGTTCTAAAAGTAGGTCAAATAGTTTCCTGAACCTTTTCTCATTATGGGCACATATACTAAACTGAAATTTTAGCATCCCTGTCCGACGAGCGTATGATGTATCGTTTGCGGTACTCGTGTTGGTTTTAGCTACCGATTACTTCATTTACCTGATCAAGATATTGGACGCACGCCAGATGTGGCCGGTCAACGGGGAATCCTTACTTCTCCTAGGCACCAGATTCTATCTCTTATGTATCCAGGAGTCCTAGTTTGCTTTCCTCTTAAATACATCTTCATAGGAATTATGAGATTGAAAACTGTTCTTTATCTTCATCTTTTCATACCTTAATTCTTCTAACCAACTTCTTTACAAGCATTTTAATGCACCGGACCACTCCATCTTGTCCATGAGGGTAAGGATTTTAGAAAAAAATTACCATCACACAAACAATCTTACATTAAGCACCCCTTTTCGTAGACAACGGGAAGATCACTGGATCGGGACCCTAGGCACTGCATTTCCATATGGATGCAATGATAATGTATATGATGTGGGAAATTTGACTAGTCCACAAGGAAATAACGTTAATGTGATGGGACTCTTTCCCAATACCCAAAGACGAAAACGCAGTCACGGACATTGTTCATATAAAAGACCACACGTCAACAGACAATTGGGTCCACATCATATTCGTACAAAACTTTACTCTATTCCGTTGAGGGTTTTACACACGTTATTTGAGAAGCTATGGCTAGTCTATACTTGGATTTTTCAACACCTGAATATAGACTGAACTCTATGATTATGGATGTCACCTACCACAGGCTCTATAAACCAGCACGGACCATGGAAGATATTCCTTCCAAATCATGCTGTCAGTTCCTTAAGCTCAAATTTACAAACAAAGGAATAGATGCCGTCAACATAAGCAACGTTCTTCGTCATAAAAGGGTTCAGTCGTGTATTCCAACTTATTTCAAGTTCAAGTCTACACCCTGTATTTCCTACAGCTATACTTCTACTATTGCATCCAAACTTTTTAATTATAAACAAACTTTGCAGTGCTTAGATATAGACCATCTTATACGTAAACCACCAACATGTTCTTGTTCTTCATCTTCTTTCAACTATAGTCCAGCTGGACATGTCATTACTGGTGATGTTGATATAGTTGAAAATGAGGACCCCAAATCACTTATTCTTAAAGGTCCTAAATACAGAGAACATCGGTCTTTTAATTGGCGACAGAACTTCATCTCTATTATGAGTTCTGTCGAAGATTATGCCAGACGATGGGCTAAATATGAAAAAGAAGAACTTGATACATTGTCAAAATGGGTTAAAAGCATAAGAGGGATATTAAAATCCCGCATTAGACACATGAAAACAAAAGTACGTACCATCTATCCTTCTGTGTTTAGTAAACCAGAAGTGATAAAAGAATTAGATAGGCTACATGAGGAATATGTTTTGGTTCCAGCTGACAAAGCTAGTAACAACATTGTCTTTGTTTGTAAGGCTCATTATTACAACTGTATTTTAAACGAACTTGGCATTAATTCCACTTTTGGTAATCATACTTATACTCCAACTGCCCTTTCAAAAGACGAAATTCTTCAAAACCATGCTTCAGTTTTAGACACATTTAATATTCCAGTCAATGGGTCGAATGAATATGAGTTACCGTACCTATACTGGATTCCTAAACTACATAAAAACCCTTACAAACAAAGATACATTGATGGATCCAGTAAGTGCTCTACCAAGCCCCTATCTTTGCTCCTCACGAAAATGTTAACAGCTGTGAAGGAGAAACTTCAAACGTACTGTGCGACTACATATGCCAGAAGTGGTGTTAATCAAATGTGGATTCTAAAAAATTCTAAAGAACTTTTAGTAAACTTGAAATCACAGAATTTTTTCCAAATCAATAGCATTAAAACCTATGACTTTTCAACACTATACACGACCATTCCTCACGATAAATTAAAGACTAGACTTTTTGACATCATAGACAGTTGCTTCTTCAACAAAAACGGAAAACAGAAATACTCATATCTAGTGATCAGTCATTCAAACACTTACTTTGTTAAACACCACTCTGATTCCACGCACAAGTACTCTGAAGTTGAAATAAACAAGAGGCCCAAGGGCCTAGAATCGCTCTTCTGATAAATTGTACAACCCCACCATTTCTATTCTTAGCCTCTTAGTATTCTAAATATTTAGTTAAATCCTAAGAATTCAAAAAAAGTAGGTCAATGTGACCTACTTTTTGGTTTACACATTTTGAGAACCCAAGAAATATCAACTGACAAAGTTTGATGATTTTAAGCCAATTAGTATCTGAATATTGAAATATAGCTGTCAAATTCCAATCGTAGGTCATGGTGACCTACTTTTTGGTCAGCGAACTCCGAACATGCAAGACCCATCAACTGAAAAAGTTTGATGACTGTAGGTCAAATAGTATCTGAAATATAGAAATATAGCCGTCAAATTCCCAAAGTAGGTCAAGGTGACCTACTTTTTCGTCAACACCTTTCAAACATGCAAGACCCAACAACTGACAAAGTTTGATGACTGTAGGTCAAATAGTATCTGAATTATATAAATATAGCCGTCGAATTCCAAAAGTAGGTCAAGGTGACCTACTTTTTGGTCGACACCCTTTGAACATGCAAGACGCATCAACTGACAAAGTTTGATCACTGTAGGTCAAATAGTATCTGAAATATAGAAATATAGCCGTCCAATTCCAAAAATAGGTCAAGTTGGCCTACTTTTTGGTCGAAACCCTTCAAACATGCAAGACCCAACAACTGACAAAGTTTGATGACTGTAGGTCAAATAGTATCTGAATTATATAAATATAGCCGTCGAATTCCAAAAGTAGGTCAAGGTGACCTACTTTTTGATCGACACCCTTTGAACATGCAAGACGCATCAACTGACAAAGTTTGATCACTGTAGGTCAAATAGTATCTGAAATATAGAAATATAGCCGTCCAATTCCAAAAATAGGTCAAGTTGGCCTACTTTTTGGTCGAAACCCTTCGAACATGCAAGACCCAACAACTGACAAAGTTTGATGACTGTAGGTCAAATAGTATCTGAAATATATAAATAGAGCCGTCCAATACCAAAAGTAGGTCAAGGTGACCTACTTTTTGGTCGAAACCCTTCGAACATGCAAGACCCATCAACTGACAAAGTTTGATGACTGTAGGTCAAATAGTATCTGAAATATATAAATATAGGCGTCCAATTCCAAAAGTAGGTCAAGGTGACCTACTTTTTGGTCGACACACTCCGTAGACTCAAGATGCATCAACTGTCAAAGTTTGATGATTGTACGTCAATTAGTGACTGAAATATATAAATATAACTGTCAAATGCCAAAAGTAGGTCACAGTGACCTACTTTTTGGTTGATACACTCCGAAGACTCAAGATGCATCAACTGACAAAGTTTGATGATTGTAGGTCAAATAGTGTCTGAAATATAGTAATTTAGCTGTCAAATACCAAAAGTAGGTCACGGTGACCTACTTGTTGGTCGACACAAACCGAAGACTAAAGACGCATCAACTGACAAAGATTGATGATCCTAGGTTTTACAGTGCCCAAAATATGCATCTAAAATTGAAAATGTGAAATTTGAATATTTGCAAAATTCAAGAAGTAGGTCACTGTGACCTACTTTTTTATAAATATGTTTCAAGGCCTCAAGATGCATCAACTTACAAGATTTGATGATTCTAAACCTCTCGGTATTTGAAATAACAACTTAAAATATATCTATAAATGATAAGCCATAAAATTCAGAAAGTAGGTCACGGTGACCTATTTTTCAGTTGACGCATTTCAAGGTCCCATGATCCACCAACCGACAAGTTTTGATGATCATAGGCTTCAAAGTGTCCAAGATATGCATCAAAATTAATTTTAAAATAAATACCTGCAAAATTCAAAAAGTAGGTCACCGTGACCTACTTTTGAGACAACTTGACACAAGGTCCTAAGATGCATCAACTGTCAAAATTTGATGATCCTAGTCCTTATAATGACTAAAATATCAAAGATTTAAGGAAATATAAATTTAGGTCAACTTTGAAGTGACCTTGAGACCACGCCCTTTGCCCCAGGGTAATGCCTTGAACAATTTTTAATCTACAACATATCCTCATCCTTATGTGTAAGTTTGGTGATAATCTGCCCAGTGGTTCTTGAGAAGAAGATTTTTTAGCAACCACTACTTTTGTTTGTATTTTCCTGATTATCTCCCCTTGTTAAAAGGTCACATCCCTCTATTTAGTATGTATGAAAGCCCTTGGGCCAATGATAACCTGTAACAAATTTGAAAAAAATTGGCCAAGGGGTTCTTGAGTTATAGCCCTTTTTCTAAAAAGTTTACGCACACCGCACAAATGGCCATAGCATTAGCTCTTTGAGCCTTCGGCTCAGAAGAGCTAAAAATATGCTAGAGTTCCTCATTGACAATATCTTCGTGGTCTTGGTGATCAGGTCTTCCAACAGTCTGTTGGAATTCCCATGGGCACGAATTTTGCTCCTTTGTTAGAAGAAAAAATCTCTCGCTGTGACCTTCGGTTCGACTTTTAGATATATCGATGACATTTTGTCTATTAACAATGATAGCTTTCATTCATATGTCGATTTGATATATCCCTGTGAGCTCGAAATAAAGGACACCACAGAGTCGTCCACTTCTGCTTCATACTTAGATATTTTATTGAAAGTAGACATTAACGGCAAACTGACAACTCAACTGTATGACAAACGGGATGATTTCAGCTTCTCCATCGTCAACTTCCCACATTTATGTAGCAATATTCCATTATCACCTGCATATGGTGTTTATATATCTCAACTAATTCGATATGCAATAGCTTGTTCTGGGTATAGTCAGTTTTTAAATCGAGGTAAGCTACTGACAAACAAGTTGATGGTACAGGGATTTCAACAGTCTCGATTGAAGTCAGCATTTCGCAAATTCTATGGTTGTTATAACGATCTAGTTCGTCAATACGACCTTGCATTGTGTCAAATGCTGTCTGACGTGTTTCATACCGATTGTTAAGCCGTTCTTGGCACACTGATTTTGACTGCGGATAACTCCGTTTACCTGATCAGGATATGGGGCTCACGGCGGGTGTGACCGGTCAACAGGGGATGCTTACTTCTCCTAGGCACCTGATTCCACCTCTGGTGTGTCCAGGGGTCCGTGTTTGCCCAACTATTTATTTTGTATTACTTGTAGGAGTTATGAGATTGATCACTGTTCGTTATCTTCACCTTGCATTTATAGCTCTTTATTTTGATGTTTACTGAAAGCAAAATAACACTCACCATAAATTGTTCTCTCATTCAGCATATTTTCTATCAGGAATAAGCAGGTTTTCCTCTGAAATGGTTTACATGTATATGCATATCACATTTTACCACATAATCTCAAATAGTACATAAGTCAACGCTTGTTAAATGGAGTCACCTATACTTTAATGTAGTGAATTATAATAATAAAACAATTATTGTTAATCTAACAAGCTTTTGTTATAGTGGTTATCATTTTGTTTACTGTAGAGAACAATATCTTGCTATAGCATTGTCTTGTTTATGTTCATTAGGACTAATCATGAAATATACCATAACAATTTGTTTCAAATATACTCCATAATTTTCTTTTTCTTGTAGAATCCTCTTGCAACGCTCAAGTCTATTGCCAAACATCTTGGAATTCCGTGTTCAGAAACCTTAGCGGAGGAAATTGTTCACAAATGTAAACTTGAAAACATGAGATCTGCCAATAAAGATAAATATGACGACAGGAACGAGAGTGGTCCAAACCCAGAAATGCACGATCCAGACACACTGTACAGAAAAGGTCGGTAGTCATTTTGATAAAAATTACACCTCGTCCATTTTTGTGTAACGTTTGATTTTACACTCGATTTTTTTCTCCTGTTCGCTAACTATACAAGAGTTTACTAACTAAATAATGTCTTGAGGATTAACGTACACCCCTATTCACTTTTCATAGACACCAACACATGCTGATTCAATATACATGTACTTCATTTCAACTTGAAATCACTGGTATTATTGTTTGTGTACTTAATCAACCCCGAAACTGATTGATGAGGTTGTAGTCTAGGAAAAAGATCGGGAAGTACAAAATATATTGGAACTACTTTTGACATATCTAACTTGAAATTCCCCTGCATCATATACGATGAAATGTGGAAGACGACACTTTCCTATATGTTCTTGACGGTTTAACGTGTATGTCGAACTCAAAACCAACTTGCTTTTTGGCATCATCCAGAGCGTCCTTAACCATGCTTATCTCACGTATTTATGTTTTCATATTTTGAATTGCCAATATTCTTACACACACACACACACACACACACACACACACACACACACACACACCACAAACTAAGTTAATGGGTATATTGGAATCAGCATGTCCGTCTGTCTCTGTACATGATTTTGTTCGTGCATGTTGTAAAAAACTAGTGCCTGGATTTTTGGGAAACTTGCTACATTCATTACTCACCATATGAAGATGTGCACCTGGTATTTTCATGTTGATTGGACAATTTTTCTTCAATTTACAGACTTTTTTCTACTTATGGACTAAAGAATTTTTAAACTAAAAAGAGTCATGCATATCTTTAAAAACCACAAAGAGATTTGATTTAAACGTTGTAAATACATTGTTCTTAGACTGAGGTTATGCATTTCTTATTTTGAATAAGAATATTTAAAGTATTAGAAAGTTGTGCTAATTTCTATTTTGTTAAAGGGGGTCTCTTTGTCTGAAGAATGTTTCAGAAACACGTGAATATATTTGAATTAGACATTTTAAATACATTTTGTTAAAGTAAAATAACATTTATGTACGTTACATTTTGATTTATAGTGAATGTATGAATATATCCATTCTCTATATATCCTTTTTCTGTTGGCGTGGGGGGTAGTATGCCCCACGAGGGGTATTAGTCTCGAAAGGACAGTTCTAGTTGTTTCTGTTTATGCGAACAACTGAACATGAATGGAATTATAATTTATAAAGCAGCTAATTTTGTTAAATACACAGTATATAATATTAATTCGTCATTTTGAATCATATGCAGAATAAATCACAATATGTCCCATTTCTAACTGGATTTATTCTATGTTTCATTACTTCGAAATCTTTCGCTAAAATGCTGAATTCGAGCAGTATTCATACGCTAACTTCCGGGTCTTTTTTCTAGCATGCGATGGAAAAGGAAGAAGTGATCTGATTGTGTTAAACCAACTTACAAAAAACAAGATTGCTACGTGTGGCCATGTCCCCTTCCGCCGCAAAATAAGATGAATCACAACAAAAGTCCCGTAACTCCTGTAACATTTGTCAAATCAAAATGAAGGCACAATATGATAAACTTCATAGGCTTTGTATATGATGGGTATATAACGATTAATCGGCGAACGTATTAAACTCTTTGAAGTATGGGTCATTTCTGCATTATCGGATTTTCTGATCATACCAATTTCCCCATGCTGTCATAGAGAAAGAGCTTACAAGTAATTTAATAATCTACTTTGTAGGAGAAGTGGGGGACTGGAAGAACCATTTTACCGTGGCACAGAACGAGGAATTTGATAAAGTTTATCAGAAGAAAATGAAGGATTCGTCATTTCATTTCATCTTTAAATAAAGTATATTGAATAGGAAGTATACCCTTGCATATCAATTACCAAACCTGTCATTGACGCCCTGGAATAGAAAAAATTAAGAAACACATATTTCCATTGACAGATATAGAATATTTTAACATGTGTATATCATTACAACAATGCAACGAAACAAACTATGTTGTACACAAACACACACACACACACACTCTCTCTCTCTCTCTCTCTCTCTCTCTCCTCTCTCTCTCTCTCTCTCTCTCTCTCTCTCTCTCTCTCTCTGATGTATTTGTTATATGCCCTATTACTAACACTTCATAAATATAGTATGAGATGTGTACTCAACAGCATGTGTTTTGGGCTTCTGTCACAAAACGACATATCCAGCAATAAAAAAAAATAAAAGGCACAGGTAGTTTTATATCACTCTGTCAGTATATCTTATCTGTTTCTGTTTGTCGCTGAGGTCATCCAAATATTCTGTTTTCAAGATCATTTTCAGAAATGATATCTAGAAAAGTCTTTTTCATCATGCTCGAAAATGTCCAAAAGAATAGTATTAACTTCAAGCCATTTGAAAAGACATGACAGACACTCTTGGACTTGGGGTGTACCAAGTGATTTGTATGGGCGAAAATCTTTTGTGTGAGGTGTGAAACATGTACAGAGTATATAGTTAAACTTTTCTCTCGCAACTCGATTTGGTCGTACCTTGCATTGCTTGACCCCAAATCACTTACTACACCGCTACACCATGCGTGTCTGCCATTTCTGTTCAAATGGTTGGAGTTAAGAACTTACTAATTTTATTCTTTTGGACATTTTTGGGCATGATTGAAAACAGTTTTGCCACAGGTCCGTTTCACACTTCAGACCATAGCATACCCCCTTGGGTTCTTGAACAAAGTCGGTCTTAGTATATCCAACTTAAAGTCGCTGTCCATGATAAGGTGAAGATAATGGTGATCAATCTTATGACTCCTACAAGGAATACAAAATTAAGATTTCCCCTGGATATACCAGAGGTGGGACCAAGTGCCTAGTGGGAGTAAGCATCCCCTATCAACCGGTCACACCTGCCCTGAGCCCTATATCTTGATCAGGTAAACGTAGTAATCCGTAGTCAAAATCAGTGTGTAAAGAACAGCCTAACAATTGGTATGAAACTTGTCAGGCAACATTTAACCCAATGAAAGGTTGTATTTGCAAACTAGATCATTTTGTGAGAATATACACATAATACATTCTAAGCAGAAAGTTGCATGAATTACTCGTCAGTTTATACAGTCACAATTACCGGTACTTGTTCAGTCATACACTAGGACGTGTCACACCAGATGAAGAAAATGGGAGACTGTCCATCACATGGATATTCCCTTGGCGTAGTCTGTCTAGCAAGTTCTCTTCTAAATTTTATAAAATCTGTGAATCGCATTCATGTATTCCTATTTATCAAACTTCAAACATTCCTTGTTTTCGTCAAGAAATTATGATTATCTTTTTAAGGAATACTATTCTTGATAATGATATGTTAGTCGAATTTTCAAAATACCAAAATTCTGATTTAAATCATTTTATCTGATGAAATTAAACATTAAATCTATTTTGATTGATAATTACGTGAACTAACCATTACATCGTAAACATTCAAGTGATAATTACAGCTACAGGAACGGACAACTCAGGTGAGAAAACCCAATTCTAACTAAACATTTTCAGACTTTAAGCTACATGTAGGTGGGAATAAACCTTTCATCGACACCCTGACAATGACTACTGAGATGGTGGGTACCGCGATTGATGACCAGAACTATTTTCATGACAAATTTGATGAAAGTCTTTGTCCAATTTCCAATGATGCGCAATACTTTTTGACAAAACCTTAAAGTTTGTCGTCGTACAAAATTAGGAGTAGGTAATAGAATTTGAAATCATTTATCGACATTCTTCAATATATTTTGACAAATTCATGTGGGGTTGTGATTTTACAGTAAGGCCAACATATAATATTTATAGGTTATAGACTTTGTATGGGAAAATATGACGACCGAGTTTTTTTGGTGCGTAGACGGACCGAGCTTGCGACCAAACTTAGTATACATTATTTATCTGTAAGTTTGCTGATACTGTATAACATCTAAATGCATACTTAGGAATAGCAGAAAATGATGTACAAAAATTGGTAATCTTACACATCTTGTTTTATACTGTTGCTGAACATTAGAATTTAGCTTAGATATGCAGAACAGTAAATTTCATTTCTAGATTCCATGGCCCTTTGGAGTAGTGATACTTTTTCACTAGTGCTCAGGTAACCGATAAGGCCTGTGGGCCTCTTGTTGTATTCTTATGGAGCAGAATTTATTCAGAAACTTCTTCACGAGAAGGAAAAATCTCTTGCTGTGGCCTTCAATGCGATATTTAGATATGTCGACGATGTTTTATTTATTAGCAATTGTTTTCATTCATATGGCGAATCGATCTATCTCTTTGAACTTGAAATAAAAGCACCACAGAGTCGTCAACTTCTGCTTCATGCAAGGTGAAGATAACGAACAGTGATCAATCTCATAATTCCTATAAGCAATACAAAATAGTTGGGTAAACACGGATCCCTGGACACACCAGAGGTGGAATCAGGTGTCTAGGAGAAGTAAGCATCCCCTGTTGACCGGTCACACCCGCCGTGAGTCCTATATTCTGATCAGGTAAACGGAGTTATCTGTAGTCAAAATCAGTGTGCCAAGAACGGCTTAATAATCGGTATGAAACACGTCAGACAGCATTTGACCCAATGCGAGGTTGTATTGACGAAGTAGATCGTTATAACGACCATAGAATTTGCGAAATGCTGACTTCAATCGAGACTGTTGAAACCACTGCACCATCAACTTGTTTGTCAGTAGCTTACCTCGATTTAAAAACTGACTATACGCAGAACAAGCTCTTGCATATCGAATCAGTTGCGATAAATAAACACCATATGCAGGTGATAATGGAATATTGCTACATAAATATGGGAAGTTGACGATGGAGAAGCTGAAATCATCCCGTTTGTCATACAGTTGAGTTGTCAGTTTGCCGTTAATGTCTACTTTCAATAAAATATCTAAGTATGAAGCAGAAGTGGACGACTCTGTGGTGTCCTCTATTTCGAGCTCACTGGGATATATCAAATCGATATATGAATGAAAGCTATTATTGTTGATAGACAAAACGTCATCGATATATCTAAATGTCGAATTGAAGGCCACTGCGAGAGATTTTTTTCTTCTCGCGTAGAAGTTTTTGAATAAATTCTGCTTCATATGAATATAGAAATAGGTCAGCTAACAAAGGAGCACAATTCGTGCCCATGGGAATTCCAATAGATTGTTGGAAGACCTGATCACCAAAGACCACGGAGATATTGTCAATGAGGAACTCTAGCATATTTTTTATTTCAACTTCAGAGTACTTGTGCGTGAAATCAGAGTGGTGTTTAACAAAGTAAATTTTTGAATGACTGATCACTAGATATGAATATTTCCGTTTTTGTTGAAGAAGCAACTGTCTATGATGTCAAAAAATCTAGTCTTTAATTTATCGTGAGGAATGGTCGTGTATAGTGTTGAAAAGTATACTTGGATATAAACCAAACTGACAACTCAACTTTATGACACACGGGATGATTTCTGCTTCTTTATCGTCAACTCTCCATATTAATGTAGCAATATTCAATATTGGTGTTTATATCTCTCAACTGATTCGATATGCAAGAGCTTGTTGTGAGTATGATCAGTTTTTAAATCAAGGCAGGCTACTGACAAACAAATTGATGGCGCAGGGGTTTCAACAGTATCGTTTAAAGTCATTATTGCACAAATTCTATTGTCATCATAACACTTTAGTTTGCCAATGAAAGGTGAAGATAACGAACAGTGGTCAATCTCATAACTCCTATAAGCAAAATGAATTAGAGAGTTGGGGAAACACGGACCTCTGGATACACCAGAGGTGGAATCAGTGCAATCTACCATTGGGTCAAATGGTGTCTGACGTATTTCATACCGATTGTTAGGCCGTTTTCGGTCGACAGGAGATGCTTTCTCCTCCTGACCCTACCTACCTCTGGTATACCCAGGGGTCCCAACTCTATATTTTGTATTGCTTATAAGAGTGATATTGATCACTGTTCGTTATGTTCACCTTTCATAATATTTCTTATTTCAGATCTCTAACATAATATATAGGGCTGGGATATACATGTTTCTGCTTATATTTATACATGTAGTTTGTATAAAACATACCCCAAATGCGATAAATCACGGCGGGTGTGACCGATCGACAGGGGATGCTTACTCCTCCTAGGCACCTGATCCCACCTCTGGTGTGTCCAGGGGTCCGTGTTTGCCCAACTATCTAATTTGTATTGCTTGTAGAAGTCAAGAGATTGATAACTGTTCGTTATTTTCACATTTCATTTTACTGTCTTGATAAAAAAAAAAATGGACAATCACCTCATCATTTCCGTGTTCACTCCAAACAAATATTTTCAATTTTAAGCGCAGTATTATTTTCTCAATTTTGATCAAGATATACTAAGAACACTAGGGTAATCGAACTCAAATGCTCACTCGATAACAGCTAGCTCTGCCACTTCAATATCCAGGATCATTACATATCCGGAGACCTGCCGCAATCTGGGTCATTACAAATGTCATGCATACTGTAGATTCCTTATTTTACGCGAGTTCTTGATGTCGCGAAATGACACGTATATGTCAAATCGCGAGAATATAAATTCGCAAGTGCTTTGTTGATCAAGATTCTTTACATGCATTTTTGCAAAATAAAAAATGAAAGCAAGTAATTTAATTCGTGAGTGATGCTTCTCATGAAATTAAGCGATAATAAAGTCCTCGTGTATATTTAGGAATTTACTCGTCACGGATACCTGTTGGAGGCTACATCAACATTTTCATGTCCAGTAACAGAGAGGGCTGATGATCAAACTGAGTCGGTAGAGCAGCAATTCGGTGAAATAATCAGGCTAGACGACAAATATAGACAATTCTATGGAAGGCTGATACCATGTGTTACTTTTAGTACTATTCATGTTCCATGAAATTTGAGAGACAATATACAGCTCCGAGTTTCTAAACTGAATAAATTTCTATGTCACAAGTCCACGTCCTTGTTTATTGTTAATTCGGATTTCCAATATTTCAGCTTGAGCATCACTTAAGAGACATTATTTGTCGAAATGCGCATCTGGTTTATCAAAATTGGTACCGTATAAGTTTGATATTCAAACTATAGGATATCTGCCCTGAAGTCAGAACCTCTACCCTGGGGATCATGAAATTTAGAATTTTGGTAGAGGCCTTCCCGCTCAATATTTTAAGAACCCTTTGCTTGACATCAAACTTGGTATACTGGTACATCTTAAGGAGTAGATGACCCATTTTAATAGATCATATTGTCAAATGTCAAGGGTTAAACAGGACATAGGAAATTACTGCCCACTACATATCTTGAGAACCTTTTGTTTGACACTGGTACATCATATGGAGTAGATGACCCCTATAAAATTAGGATCACATGGTCAAAGTTCAAGGGTCAAACTGAACATAATAATATATTGTCTCTTATGTTTTAAGAATCAATTGCTTGATTCACACCCAACTTGTTACACTGGTACATCCTTAGGAGTAGATGACCCCTACTGGTTTTGGGTCATCTGGTTAATTCACTCTGGGCATAGGAGGATATTGTCCGCTCAATATCTTGAATTGATTTGGCACTACCATTAGTTAAATGATGTATGTGTATAACCCTTTTCATTTTTGCATAACGGAGGGGTATATGTTTTACAAACATTTCTTGTTCTAGTTTGTCTCCCTTTGTCCCAAAGACGCTTCATACCAAATTTGAAATTATAAGAATTGGATTGGTAGTTATCAAGAAGAAGTTAAAAATGTTCAATTGTTAACGCACAACGAACGATGACGGGCGTAGAACGATAGCAATAGGTCACCAGGGTGACTCAGGTTTACACAAAAACATCCTTTCGAGCATGTTAATTGGCTTACATCCATCAAACTAGAAAAAAGAACTTTATTATATTTGCCTGCATGTTCCTTCGAGGGCCTCAAACATCGGACGAAAATTTCCAAATTGATACGATTACTATTTTTGGTCCTTTTTAAAGAGACACTACAGCGCAAAAATCATAAAATGATAAATTTCTCAGTACTATCTTAATTTTTGTTGCATAGTTGAATGTATGAACTTTGTGAAAATTAATACTTTTTGATGGCCTATACAAAATATTTATCGAATCTTCGCCTTTCGGTCCTCAGACGCATGCGCATAGACGGTAAACAGTGCAGCATGTCGTCGAGTGAGAGAAAGTGTAGTGGACAGATTCCGAATTTTGACAGATTCTGCAAGAAAAGAAGTAAAAATATAATGAGATAAAACTGGTATGTGAATTTACTTTGGGATCAGTATGACCGTTGAAAAACAAAGAGCTAGGAGAAATGCACGCAGGACTCAGTAGCGGATCTAGGATTTCCGAAGGGGGATGTCAAAGTCAAATATTAGCCAAGTACTCAGCCATTTTGGGTGCCAAATCTGGAGTTTTACAACACAATTTGTAGCGAAAAAAGGGAAGGCCATCTTGACCCCCTCTAAATCTGCCATTGGGACTAGCTGCTAAGACACTGCTTTTAACGTAAGTGCTATGTTTATCAGAACACGATACGTTTTAGTTGTAAAAAAAACAAACATTGGTCAATAGGAACATGGAAGGGTTTCTGTTAAAATTATGACATATAATTACTTAATTATAATAAACGGAATACTTTCATACTTGAAAAGCGAGTGTGAACCCCGTAAGTGGTATTTAAATAATTTTTACACAACACCTTTGCTGTCATTCAAAATCACATGATGTAAATAAGCATTCGGAAGTCCGTGTCAACATGAAGAAACTTTTGAAATCCGGATGATCTTCAAAGCGCAGTTGAGAGCAAACTGATGCATCCAAATTGTTCAAAACTGTCAATATCAATATACTTTTTATCCTTTTATCACTACATGTTTTAAAAAACACTTCATTAAAATGTGGAAAATGAGCTGCAGTGTCTCTTTAAATTTAAAATGAAAACTCGCCTCTGTACTCGCTTTCGACAAGGTGCTACAGTAAAATTGTACAGAAAGAGCGATTTCTATCAAGAAATGGAGTATTAATTGTCGATTTGTAGTACATGTAGCATGTAACATTGCACCCGATAAAGATGACCGATTGGGTATCGTTGGGTGCATTATAGTACCTGGTCCAATTATTTACAAGTAGTCAAAATAAACAAAGACCCTTTCGACTTAGATTTGCAATTGTATTTGTATATAAAAAACATTCAATCATATAATAAAATGATCATTTATATTTTTTAGTCAATTCGGTACTTTTGTTACCCTTGAAGTACGATATTCATCTCGCCCCCGGTTAATATTCAGTTGTACTTCTCAGGTTGCTAGACCGTTGTAATGATAGACAAAATGTCAATAATTGTTATTATTCATAAGCTAGAATAAATGACGATCCTTCCATCTTCGTTTTTATAACTCTATCGATTGCCTCGTTTTGTGCCACGGTAAACCAGTTCTTCCAGTCTCCAACTTCCCCTGCAAAGTACATAGTTACTTGAAGTCCTATTCGAGAACGTTTCATTCCTAATGGGATATCACCAGCTGTAGGTAAAGTGTCACAAATCGTACCTCTTCAACTACAGCTGCTGACATTTCTAGGAATGAGGATTTCTCGACACAAATCGTACCTCTTCAACTACAGCTGCTGACATTTCTAGGAATGAAGATTTCTCGACACAAATCGTACCTCTTCAACTACAGCTGCTGACATTTCTAGGAATGAAGATTTCTCGACACAAATCGTACCTCTTCAACTACAGCTGCTGACATTTCTAGGAATGAAGATTTCTCGACACAAATCGTACCTCTTCAACTACAGCTGCTGACATTTCTAGGAATGAAGATTTCTCGAATGTGGCGTAAATAAACAAATGGTGTAAACAAACGCACGCGAACAAGAAAGTCAAGTTTTGATGTCATATTTTAAGGTTAATTATCCGCATTCTGAAATTAAACTATGACGTCATATTTGATATTTCACGATTATAGCATTAATCAAGCTTTTGTCATCATATTTGAAGATCGCTATATTGTAATTGTATGTAGGATATATAAGTATGAAGATCAAAATTTTGTAATAGTATGAAGGATATATAAGTATGAAGATCGCTATATTGTAATAGTATGTAGGATATATAAGTATGAAGATCGCTATATTGTAATAGCATGTAGGATATATAAGTATGAAGATCGCTATATTGTAATAGTATGTAGGATATATAAGTATGAAGATCGCTATATTGTAATAGTATGTAGGATATATAAGTATGAAGATCGCTATATTGTAATTGTATGTAGGATATATAAGTATGAAGATCGCTATATTGTAATAGTATCTAAGATATATAAGTATGAAGATCGCTATATTGTAATTGTATGTAGGATATATAAGTATGAAGATCGCTATATTGTAATAGTACATGTATGTAGGATATATAAGTATGAAGATCACTATATTGTAATAGTACATGTATATAGGATATATAAGTATGACGATCGCTATACAGTAAAACTCGAATATAGCGAACATGGATATAGCGAAATTACGGCTATAGCGAAGTTAAAACGATTTCCCCGGCAAATTCTTTATATATTCTATATAAAAATTCGCGTCTATATCGAACACGGATATAGCGAATTTACAGATATAACGAAGTAAATTCCTATTCCCCTTGAATTAAAAATGAATGTAAAATCTCCTTTTATAACGAACTCATTTTTTTTTTCATTTTAAACTCTTTGTGATTTTTAACAATTGTTTTCCATTGACATAAAGGATCCACACTTATTACAAAATTTCTGTTTACATTTTTTCAAAAAAGGTTGTTAACGCAAAACAATACTTACACATACATTTAGGAAATATTTTGTCGGTATTATTTACTATTCTCGTTAATCAAATTTGAAGTTTGATTGCATTTATTTTATCGTACACTCCTTTATATTTGTCAAGCAACAAGTAAATGACAATTGCAATAGACTGTACATGTATGCATTTCGCAAAATTTTGTTGACATTTCTCTCTCGACATGTTCTTGCATGACTTAATAATCCATCAAGATAGATTATCATATATAAATCAATGTGTATATTTCTTGTATGAAAATATTTCTTCTCGAAAATATATAGGCTTCATTTCTCTTAAAGACGATACAAGCGCAAGTACATTTGTATATCGATTGCTGCTTTCTTATATAACTGGTATATATGTAGAACAAATCAGTTTTATAACGAATTCGTTGTATTTGAATTATGAATTCGTTATAAACGTATAGCGAATTACGCTTATAGCGAATTTTTATAGAGGGTCCCCAGAAATTCGCTATATCAGAGTTTTACTGTATTGTAATTGTACATGTATGTAGGATATATAAGTGGCTTACTCCTCCTGGGCATCTGATCCCACCTCTGGTGTGTCCAGGGGTCCGTGTTTGCCCAACTATCTATTTTGTATTGCTTGTAGGAGTTATGAGATTGATCACTGTTCGTTATCTTCACCTTGCATAAGTATGAAGATCACTATATTGTAATAGTATGTAGGATATATAAAAGCTCTTTAAGATACGTGTTTAGAAAATTCTCTGGCATCCATGGGTAGATGTTTAATGACATGTCACCTTTCCTGTACATTTGATCTGGATTACTCATCTCCGGATTAGGGCCGCTATCATTCCTATCATCGTGTTTATCTTTATTGGCGGATCTCATCTTTTCGAGGGTACATTTCGTAGTGATATCCTTTGCCAGTAAATCTGTACAAGGAGTTTCTAAATAGTCCGCTATAGTCTTTACAGTTTCAAGTGGATTCTGCAAAGTAAACAATTCAAATTGAAATAAAATATCACATTTTTTGAGTAAGTAATTTTGAAAATGAAAATTTAAATCATGAGAAAACCTTTTTCATTTCCTCGTAGTAGAGACACAAGTATGTTCTTCTGTTTTTCCGCATTTCGTTTTCCCACTTAACAGTATGTTCAAACCAATCTGCCGACACCCCTGAAATATTCATGCATAAACATGTTATCGTGGTTGTTTGAGTTGTGAGTAGATAATGAAACTTGTTATTTCAAGAAGTTGAGCAAATTATAAAGCAAGGTGATTTTCAAAAATAAAATTATAACCTTTTTCATTTCCTTGTAGTAGAGTACATGTATATGTTCTTTTAATTTGGAATGAAACCTATACACATGTACATGTACAATCCAATATCGTACTTAATAGAAGGAAAAACCGATGATTTGTCGAAGGCGCTTGGTATAGAATCATATAATTACTATCTATCATTGAATAAACTTACAGGTCACCCCGCAAAATCTGACTACCGGTAAATCTGTATTGTCTCTTCCTCTATCTTATCAAGAACAGACCACACTTTTAAGAGCTTCCAAAACATGGAAATTGGAGACTGAAATCAAATTGATTCCCATATTGATTTCCCATATTGTTAGAATCGCCAAACAATGTTAAGGACATCGAGATCGTACTTCTGGGTGATCATTTTTTTCTGATGATAAGTACCGTACTATGTCATCAAGAGTGCAAATGTTCATGTAAACAGAGAGCTGCTTTTCTGATTGTGTTTGCAATTAAAGTGAAGCATACGGCAGCAAGTCCAGTTTCAAGTTATGTATTTAAAATTAGTATCATTCTAATTTGCCGAGATATTTATATAACTTACGAAGCTATGATTGTTTTATGGATACATGAAATCGTATGACGGGTAGATATGGCGTCGGAAAAATTAAACGGATTTTCATTTTAAAGTACTAGTATGTTGGCGCTTAATGATACTAGTGGAGTTTCATTTAACAAATGCATTGTATTAGCACACATTTAGTTCTTATTCTAGGCAGGGAAGAGGGGGGGGGGGACAAAAACCTTGATATCGTCCCCTTTGTCGGTAAACGGGTATTCTATTACATGTATACCGAATATTGTATTGTATATTGTTTAACGTTCCTCTCCTCTCGAGAATTTTTCATTGAAATGGAGATCCACCATTGCCGGTGAAAGGCTGCAAAATTTAGGCCTATGCTCGGCGCGTCCGGCCTTCGAGCAGGGGAATCTTTATCGTGTCACATCTGCTGTGACACGGGGCTTCGGTTTTAGCGGTCTCACCCGAAGGACCGCCCCATTTAGTCGCCTCTTACGACAAGCAATGGGTACTGAGGATCTATTCTAACCCGGATTCCCACGGGACGCATACCGAATATAAAAGAAAACATATTTTAAAAGAGTATATAGAAACACTTTCAGTATTTCGTTTGAGATTGATGCGGAAGTTAATGACATCACACAGAAAGCGCGGGACCGTGTTACACGTGTGCCGCCAGTAAATAAATTTGAGACTTTACTCTTTGCCCCTGACAAGTCTTGAAATTATTTACTAACTGGTTTTTAGACAACTTCTTGATTTATACCTGGAAATAATATTTAGAGGTATATCAATTTTTCATTCAATGACACGGTAGGTCCAATGTCCTTTGATAAAACTTCTCACAAGACTGCGGGGAATACATTAATTGTCGTACAATTTAAGAATAAAACGGTGTCCCGGCAGTAATTGGAAACTCCTATTCAGAGCCAAGCAATCTACCTGAAGTGCCTGTTTCCGTTTTGTCAATTTTCTAGTATTTATCATATTCATTCACAATGCTGTAGCACTGAATAAATTATGTTAGGTTTTTAAATGAAGAGGCTCAATTACATGCAAGTCAGATGTAATATCAATTAAGAAAATGTACCTCCGTAGGTGATTACCAAATAAACAAAATCATCCCAGCTCATTGGGTCTTTGTTCATCTTCAAAAGACGCATGTGGCTGTAAAATGAAACTGCTACGTCTTTCGGGTTTCGAAGCAAGAAGATCACTTTTCCTTTCCCTTCAAGGAAACCAGTGGGAACCTCAGAAGGGTAGTTATGAGTGTTGTATAACCGCGGTCTCGACTCTTCCAGTAAGAGGTCCATTGAATGGAACTCCAACATCGCCACCTCCTTCGGACGTTTGTCATATTCAGCTTTCCCTTTCTGTAGCATCTTCACCATTTCCCAAACCCAGTGAGTTCCTGTGAAATACAAGTCATCATCTGTTCTAGTAACTACATCAATCAGCTACATAATTTTTACTCACATTTTAGGTTCAGTGCTTTCCGTTATTCAACTATCAAGGATAGGTACATGTAAATGATTTTCATACCACACTTAGGGAAAGCAGATACCAATACATCGTCCTCGTAGATGTCCATGGTTCTGAGGCTGGGTACATGTGACCTTGGATCTGGTATGAAACCGCTGGTGGTAAATTGTAAATCTCTATAACGGTCGTTCATCCCGATAACTTTCAATATCCGCCCACTTGGACATTTTCGCTCTATTATCTCCTCTTCCTCAACACTAGCTGTGGATGAAATGAATTATCCATAAATATTGTTGTACATGTACGTGTATGCTCCAGAACTGCACAAAACATTTTCATTATGCGTCTTATAGACTCTGTGTGTGTGTGTGTGTGTGTGTGTGTGTGTGTGTGTGTGTGTGCGGGCGGGGGAAAGGGGGTAGCATGTCTGGTTTGTGATTGGGGTTCATTACTGTCTGGTTAGACACGAGACTCTGGGCCACGTCGCAGAACACGTTGAAATTCTCACTTTATAGCGTAATTAATAGGAATAAGTAGAAAATTAAGTGCTACTTCTATGTGCTAGTTCGGAATTTTCCCCCCAAAAAGTACGTGTAATTGTCTGTACAATAATTTGAGTCACTGGTAATATTCATGGGTTCCTTTTGTGATTTTTTCGGAGGCAATGTAGGGTCATGATGTAACAAAGCATGTAAATAGTAGTCCTCGATTTCTTTAGATCAGAATTTATTTAGCATATCAGTGCTAGCATTTCTTCTTTTATCAATTTTTATGGCCGCGCCACATACAGTGTAATAGTCGGGGCGTATAGTTTACCCTTGTCCGTACTTCTGTCATTCCGTAACACCCAGTTTTCCAGACTATTTTTTATAAAAGCCTTGAGATATTGAATTTTTTTTTTTGCATGCAAGTGTATATTAATGAGTTACAGATTGAGTTTGAGTTTTGTTCCGGTTCGCTGATTTTTTATGGAGTTGTGCCCCTATAACTTAGAAAATTACTGTTGCGACCAGTTTTCCGGACTTTTTAATTAAACGCCTTGAGATTTTGAACTGATTTTTTGTATGCAGGTGTATATTGATGAGTTACAGATCGAGTTTGAGTTTTGTTCTTGTTCATTGATTTTGATGGAGTTGTGCCCCTTTAACATAGAAACATTACTGTATCTATGTTATGGCTGTTAAAACATATAAAGGATTGTTGTTGAGTTCTTCATTGTACAAAATGTGTGTAACATACAATCTGAATACCACATTCAATTATATACTTCGATGGATTTCCTACATTTGACTTTACTGCAGGCGGGGATATTCGTGTCGTGTCGACACATCTAATTAATCTTTATTTTTGACGATTAAAACATAATCAGATATGCTTGAAATTGCATGCATGTGCAACCAACACGTACATTATTAACGTATTAAGCGGGGTCACTCATCTTCTAGAAGTATCGACGATTTAAAAGAGGGGTCAACCATCGTCTAGAAGTATCGAAGATTTAAATCAATTAGAATAATTGTTTTGTTACGAAATCTTTAATTGCCTTAAAAGGATATGAAATAACCACGTGAAATGAATTTTATCTGAGCAAAAGAAGCAATTAAACTTTTTATGCCCGGTAATTGGAGATTCGGAAGCATATCACAATGTAATATGTTCGCAAACTCTTTAACTTAGGTCTTAACTTGAATGGATGGTGATAAGGCTTTCATATTTCATATGTATATTCCTTGGGACAAGGACTTTCTTTTTTATCTTGTGACCTTGACATTGGGGTTTGACCTACTTTTGAACCTTGGCCATAACAATTGAATGGTTACTTATAGGGCTTTCATATTTCACATGTGTATTCCTTGTGACAAGACCTTTTTGTGGATACCAGAATTAATTTGCTACCAGACAGGGGCATCAATATTTCACAAACACATCTTGTCATTTTGATAGTGAATATTCCAAACAATATGTTAAATTAAAAAACTTAGTATCTAAAAGAAAAATAAATGACGTCGAAAGGTAAACTACGATGCATAGAAACCGTTAGAGAGGTCTTTGAACTTGTAGTTTTGATGATGACAATGTGTACATTAAAAACAGACACAATTTACTAATGATACACTTAAATTGATATTAAATGTCACGCATAAATTAACAAATTCGCGTTAACTTAGTGAGGAATCATTGCTCTTCACAACCTGCACCGTAGAGTGTTGGTTACCGATATCGTGCCTTCACTCTCATTAATAAAAGCAATTATGTTTCATATATGATATACACAAGCATCTAGGAATTTCTTAAATATTACCAAGAATCAATACAGATGAGACCTGTTGATATGATAAAAGGTTTACGGGTGTTCATACTTTTACTCATTTGATTATTCTGTTTAAATTATATAAAATAATTTTAAAATGAGGTGAAATGTAAATATCAATTCAATTCAATTTATTTTTGCTCAAACCATGTTAAACAGTACAGGAGGTACAATAAATATAATACCTGTAAGAAAAATCGTCAGAGGTTCATATCTGGAACAATACAACTTTCTTAGATACCAGAGGGGAACATAATATACACTGATGTATAAATAAACATAATAGTAACACGTTTAAGAGGTAGCGGAAGAACAATTACGAAGAACAACAGACAATCTCAAAAATATGAGAAATAAAAACAGAGATTTCTTAATATTTTCATATCTTGAGTTGACAATATATTAGAAAATTTCAGAACATTTGGTTTTTCATTAAAAAAAATTGTCTATGTATTTTTTCCTTAATTTTGTGAAAAATCTTAATATACCTGATATTATCAAATAATTGATAACTTTCCCTTCAGTACGTAGCACTGAATTAAATATCAGCATTTACATTGTAACTCCAAGTTCAACACCTTGATTCTTGACAGGAAATCAAGGTTGAGGTTAACCAGTTATTTTTAAGCTTTGTCAGTTTTTGCACGGTAACACAACACGTGCTTTGCACAGAAGAACAAGGTACGGTTTTAGCCAAAATCTGCCCTGTCAAGGAAATTCACCAAAATACTAAATCTGGTATTTGAGAATGTGCCATTTATGAAAATGAGCATTGTTATTCTTTATCTACAATAGTAGCTGTAATATATTCAACGGAAAACTTTATATTAACCTGACGACGTCACCAAATTTGACGTTAATTTTGACGTAATATACGAGAGTTCTCCCCAAGTGATGTTTTGAGTAGGAAATAAAAACTGTATCACACATAGAACTATTAATTCTTAATAAATGCGAAATTATTGGTTTTTGTACTGATTTGAATGGGTATTAAATGGAAATTGAAACCACATCAGATATGCCGCAGAGGGGCAAAAACTGCAGGTATTCGCGGAAAGCTTTTCTGGTGCAGAAATATAATGGTTTGAACACCAAATTAATTAAAGAAACAGTTATATGCTGGTAACAGTGATTTCTTATTTCTGTCTCCAACTTCTTTTATTGTGGCGAATTTTAAGATTTTTTTTTATATTTGTTAGAGTCTCGCGTGCATTCGGAAAAAAATGATGACATCAAAGGCAGCTCAAATTCAAATCACTGAATTTTATGCGAAGTTTGGGTTATCACCAATGTAATTCTTCACGAATCGGAACACAATAGAATTCAACGGTATTTGTTTTTAATTGGCATACGCAATATTCCATATATGTATATTCTCAATATTATATGCGTGGTATTAAGTTGGAGCAAAATGTCATTTCATAGGTATACTCAGGAAAAAACGCAGTGTTTCTGAGAAACTAGAAACACAACTTCAAAGGGAAGATAATTATGAAACGGTTAGGGTTATCAGTGGTATGGCCATCGCTTCGTGACCGGGAGGTATAGTGTGTTTGAACCCCGCTCATGACATGCCACGTCGAACCTGAGACGTAGACATACATGTGCTCTTCGACAAACGCTCGACAAAAGTGAGAATCACGGGTCTTTCAGATAGGCACCTGATGCCACCTCGACTGTGTCCAGGGGTCCATGTTTGCCCTACTCTTTATTTTGTATTCTTTATAGAAATTACGCAAATTCGAATTCATCACTATTCGATATCTTCAGCTTTTCGTGACCTTAAAAAAGGAGGTCCTGTGTCACAACAGGTATTGGCACGTTAAAAAAAAATCAATGCTATAGCCTTAAATGCTAATCATAGGTTTTATATGTGGTACTTCACATACAGCTGATGATTTCTCAATTTGAGAGAAAAGTTCTCGAAAGGACGTAAAATAAATAAACAAACAAAACTCTCTTCTCTCTCTCTCTCTCTCTCTCTCTCTCTCTCTCTCTCTCTCTCTCTCTCTCTCCACTATCACGCTTCTCCACAAAAAATCGTCAATGTGTTCGGTACTGTACAACTGAGCGATACAAAGCTGGTACACCCCAACACTTGGTTTGCGCAATTTAGTGTCATTGTATCCACTTTTGCTCAAAGAAACCCTCTTAAAAGTTGTTAAATACAAAAATCATTCGATAGTTTATACAAGAGAAATAAAACTTAAGACTTGCTAACCAACCCCTGCCCCATGATAAAAGAAAACCATTCAAATCTAAACTGCATTTTCTCATTATGCAAGTATATACATACATCGTATATTTATCTCGAATGGAGAAAAACAAAATTTTGACGGAATGCTCAATACTGCGAGTCTCAATATTATATTTATATATAGATCTATTCATATGTTGTGTATTCGCTTTGTGTAACCCCCCCCCCCCTCCCCCGGACTGCATTTTAAATAGTAGTAGAGAAAGATAGATGAAATGTAATTGTAAGTGATACATTGGATACATGTAATCAACCCACTCCAATGATACCAAAATCCCTATTTTTGTGTTTGTCAATGTTTTCGAGAAGTCAACCCCCCCCCCCTTTTAAAAAAAACCCAAAAAACGATCTATGCGCCTATAATCTATTTCAATCATTGTAAATTAAAATGCATATAGTAGGCCTAATACGATCCAAGTAACACATATGGAGCAAATTATCTTTCAGGCACCTCAATTTAAAAATAATTTTAATGAGTAACATATATTCCTTAGTAAAAAGTGCCTTGCAAGAAATGTATATTAATCCCTATCTTAGCTACACAAAATTTTTTTGTTTTGTATTGTGTTTTCAAAAATGAAAGTGAATTAGTGTTCCCCAAACAACGAAATAGTTTTGTAACCATTGCAGATATAGAAGAACACTGAAGACCCCCAGTGCCATATTGTGACACCGGTCATCCGGTGTTAAGGTCATCTCCAGTGCTCCCACTGGACCAGAATTCCCTTTCGCCACTTTTTCGGGGAGCGGCGCGGCACAAATAATCACATGCTTTACAATTATTTCCATCATATTATATATTATTTTATTTATTACACTTATTTTAGCATTTTGAATCAGTTACATTACTTAATCATATCCAGCTACCATACCTAAACACTTCTTTCTGAAATAATAAGAAGTTGATTTGTTTGATAAATTCTATTATGGAAATCAAAATTCAGATAATAAATCATAAAAATATAAACTTCATGATGCTACACCCCTCAGTGAAAACATTGTGTACATTGCCCGAAATGCAGATGTCACAAAACATCAAACCCAATTTAAAGTCGTATCTCAACCATTCCCTATTAAATTTCCGTTTTTGTATGGAAGATTTTGCAATTTGGACAGAATCAGATGTTTGAGCAGGTGGGGTTGACTGTAAAGCCAAACATAGTTATTTTTTAATTTTAGACTGACTAGGGTCAGAAGCTACAAGTTTAGTGTCAAAATAGAATGGGGTGCATAGTCTTAGGAGATTAGCATTTTTATACTGTTGCGCACCGAACTTCAAAGAAAATTATTTATTAAAATTGCTATGTCCATATCAATGGTGACCGACCACATAATTGTTCATGAAATATTCAAACTAAAATCAAACACATCAAAATCTTGTAATCAACGAGTTTGGCCGCAAAAACAAACAATTGATGTATTCATATATTCATTATACACAATAATAAGGCCAATTTAATTACCGGTCGGTTCTCTGGTTAAGAATTGACATTAATGTGGAGATGATAACACGATAATGAATAAGACTTTAAATGTTAAACAATTGACCACAGCAGGGTAAACAGCTGTCCGATGTACTTTATTACATAATCACCGACTTTTTTGCAGCCATAAATTACCTGAGGTTGTGACCAGCTCTGTGTGCACTGGAGCGACGCAAGATTTCCGGTCGCGCGCGTTGACTGAATAAACAGATTTTGACTGCATAAACAAATAGGCGATAATGCGTCACTGACAAAGGATTTAAAATACAATTTATTGCAAAAAGGGATTTTCGCCACTTTCAATTTTTTTTCGCCATTTTTGAAAATAATTCGCCATTGGCGAAAATGGCGAAGCTCAGCTCGAGCACTGGTCATCTCCAAGGACCCGTGACATTCACACTTGATGCCGAGCATTTTGGCGATGAAACTGTCACTACCTGTTTTAACGACTTCGGTCTGTCACGGCCGGGATTCGAACCCCCGGGCCTTCCGCTTGCGAGGCAAACGCTCTAACCGCTCGGCCACCGCGGTGGTGTAAATTTACAAATAGTGTGCTTAAAATTTTATATTTCTGAATAACCATCGTAAACTTTCTGACATAAATTGTTGTCTTTGAAAAATATAAAATGTTACACTCGCGCTAAATACGTCACTGATGTACGTACGTACCTAGGTGGATATTGTCGTCTGCTGTTACATGCCGTTTCCCATTTAATCAAATGAATGTGAATGGTAAAAAATAATGCTTGAATCTTCAAGGAATATATTATTTATTAAAAGAATTGTCCATCGTTATATAAACTATTTAAATGTAGTTTGCCTGGTATGTAACATGAATTCTCACGAATCGTCGGTTGGTGCTATTTATATACCGTTCTGTTTACACTATAGTCATAACAACAAAAATGGCATCCGGTCTGTAAGATAGGCTTAAATTTATCCGGATTTTTATTATTATTATGATGATTTTAATAAATGTCAATGTGTTTAAATAAATAACTATATGAGCATATATTATTTGAAAATATATTTACTACTCAAATGATTCTTGTTTCCTCTTCAACCGCCACGATCAACGCAAATTGCGTCACGATGGCGAATTTGTTAGCATCTTTCAACTGATATTTTAACCCCTCTTCCATCGTCGCCCGGGATGAAACTAAGAGGAATTGTAAGTTATTTAGTAAATTTTTAATCCATATAAAAATTATTCCGGGCGACGAGGGAAGAGGTGTTCAATTTCACAAGTTTATCAATACAAAAACCATGAAAACACCACAAATAGCCTGAAAGCCCTTACTTTATTTGATTATGTACTACGCATGCGCGTAGATGAGTTGATTTCCATATGCTTTTGAGAGTTACTATAAGTTACTCTTTTAGGAATTTGACAGGAAAATATCTGCAACGCAAAATAATTTTCCTCCATAAACGCCGGGCAGAATTTGGCTAAAACCGTACCTTGTCCTTTCCTACAACTTTCATTTCCAATACGTATCAGAATAAAATTTCAAGGTGATTCTTAAAAATCTGAACGCAGCACATGTAGACGGATTGTTGGCAGATATTCACAATGTTCAGGAATCAGATGACCCTTTAAATCCTCAGGGCAGAGCTCAAAATCATATAAATTAAGGATCTTGTTTCTTACTGCATTTCTCAGATATTTGATTGATATCTGATTAAGTGTAATTGATAAACTTACACAAGCGTATCTGTTCGAATATAGAACACAGAAAACATCAATAAACCAATTATTTCATCAGTAGCGTTTCCGATTTTGTTCACTATTAAAAACTATATAATTTAGGACGGGGGATATGATTTAGTCAATCACGGTGTAACTAATCAAAAGATAATACAATCCAGGCGCGGATCCAGAAATTTTTTCCAGGGGAGGGGGGGGGTCGAACCTTTTCACAAAATCGAACCCGTGATATAATGTTCAACCCTTTATTTTCCAACTCTCGAAGGAAACGCTCTATATAACCACTGCACCACGCGGACGACCTTTTTGTCGTGTATTGATGTTTTCTGGTAGGAAGTGTTATTTAGCTAAAGATACTTGACTGAAATAATCTTCGTTTTCCTTGCCTGATAAATGATTGTACAATTTCCTTTTGGTCAATTTCTAATGAATGGTGAAGATGCATTAGTGCAAGCCCAGTCAATCTGTCCTCTTGCATAGTACTGCGCATGTAACTTTTTAAAATTCAGAAAAGGATATTTCGGCCTCACATGTTGTGATAGGTAAAACACATCCAATGTGAAGAAGAATTTTCACATTCAGGAAAACGTCCCCATCTACAAAGTTGAAAAGATTGAGCAGATTGCAGAGCTTGTCTAAAGTTTCTTTGCTCATGTAAACAAAATAACGTCTCCAATCTCTGAGTTCTTTCTCCAAGTCCTTTACAGAAAGACAAGGCAGGTCGCTCCCCCAAAATATTAGTTCTGAGGCAAGTTTGGACAATTCCTCGTGTGAAATATTTGTCACATTGACAGGCAACAAAGAGCATATCGAATATGTCGCCAGATCTTCTTTCTGAAACCTCGTATTTAATTCACTGAGGAAAAAGTCCAGAAATGGAATGGCCACGCCAGATCTATAATAATCTTTTGGATTACTTGTGGAAACATTTTCTCTGTGTTGCTGTTTGGAGCAAACCCTTGGGGTTTTAATCACTATATCAAGGTCGTCTGCAATTTGTTTTGCATCTTCAAAGCAAGACTCCAATTCGGTATCTACCGCTCTACGAATTTCTTTGATCCTATCCACGTGTTCCTCAATTAACTTACTTGCAGTGAAAATGTCAATATCTCTTTTCTGAAGTTTGAGAGTCAAAGGCTTTATTGTATCTAGGACATACCTTACAAACACAAATGTTATCAACACAGAGAAGGACGTCATTGAAGCCAAAAGCCCCTGTGCGATCACTTTAGTTTATCTATCCCAAGACCACCAGTCTTCACTGCTTTTTTCATCAAGATTTTGATTGAGAATGTGCTGCAGACATTTGATGACGGACTTGTACATAGTGTAGAACACATCAAAGCAGATATGACGCTCAACCCACCTAGTCTTACAGAGTCCAACTAGTTTCTTTCTGGAAAAATCTACAGACCCATCATTTTCTATAATAGTATCAAGAAATCCTTGTCGTTTAGGGGAACTGTCAAAGAAAATAAACACTGAATTAAGGACATCTATCATATTCCTCACAAGGGGTAATTTGCAGGCTGAAGCGATGCTCAGATTCAATACATGACTCCGACAGTGTGTGTACAAAGCTAATTGGTTTAGAGACTTGATTCGTCCCTGACACCCCCGTTTTTTCGATGTCATTGCTGCTGCACCATCGTATGCTTGCCCTCGCATATTCTCAATCGGAATTTCAAGCAAGTGGAGGATTTCAATAAGTTTATCAGCAATTACTTCTCCAGTAGTTTTGCCTATATTTGCAAAGTCAAGAAATTCCTCCTTAATGATGGCAGGGTGTTCTCTAGTATCTAGAAATCTTAGACACAAGACTAAAACTTCTTTGTTAGCGTACGTGTCAGTTACCTCATCCGCTATGATGGAATAAAAACCCCTCCCTTGTAAACCCTTCAAAATTTTACCTGTGATGTGATTTCCAATGAGTTGGATAACCTCATTCTGAATGGTTTTGCTGGTATATAAGTCATTCTTTTTTGTTTTTGTAGATGAGACCAGAGCTGCTCATCATACTTTGCAAACAGCTGTAATATTGCCAGGAAATTACCTTTATTTGAGGAATCACTTGTGGTATCATCTCTGTGTCCTCGGAGAGGAATATTTTGTTTCCCACAAAAAATGATCGCATCTACTATTTTCTCAAGTAACTTTATGTTGTGCTGATACTGTGCCTGATTTTGATGATTGAGTTTATACGGAAGAGACGAAGATGGCACTTCGGATGTCATCTTGGTTGTGTGATAAACAGATTTGGCACTCTTGTGGTGTTCTGAATTTTGATGCTTTAAAAGGGCAGATGTTTTTCCAAGGACTTCCTTATACGCAGTAAAAGGTTGCGTAACAAATATATTTTGATGTTGGACATCTGACTGAGGGAACATGACACAAAACTTACACAGACCGCCATTTAACAGTTTGCTGAAGGTCAACCATGAAAACTGATTCATCCAAGAAGATTGAAATGATAAAGTCTTTTTGAGTTCACCTGTATTCGTTGTTTGAGCACGACCTGCTTTTAACTTGGCGACATCGTCTGGCAAGGGTTGATTCTGAATATAACTTATCTTTTCAGCTGAGAATATTGTGTTCAACTTTATTGCACCTGTTACAATTTTACCAAGATCAGAAAAATCTGAATCGTCAAATGATGTTTTATCTTTATAATGTTCTGTTGTCTTAATAAATTCATTGTCATCAGATTTAATATCCGTCTTTTCATTTTGTGAGTCCATGGTGATTTGCGGGGTATAATCTGAATCAATACAAAGTTTTGACTTTTTATGGGCAGGCTCCTTCATTTCATTGGATTCAGTAGGTAAAACTGGGAAACAAACCACAAAATGATTTGGTGACCAATTGTCTGGGTTGCTATTTTCAGTGTGTGACCACATGATGTAGATGGGGGAACCCTGACGTACCAATTCATCTGAAAATGGCTTTATTTCTTGATGAAGAAAGTGTCTGTTTACAGCAACATTTAGTATTGTTGGATAAATGCTATATATTGGATGATTCAGGACATTTGCCGCTGCGAAAAATGAATCAAAGAACAATATTCCCCTGATTTGATTGAATTTAGAGTTTCATTCTGAATCGACTTGAGAAAATTCCCCGGTACAAGTGATCTGTCCGATACTGACGTCTCCACAACATATTGTACACTTGTGGGATGAGAACACATCTTGTCGTAAGTTGCCTGTAACGCATACTTTCTCGAATTTTTTACAAGTTCTAATACGGTCATGACACGAAGTTCGATATGTCTCTCTTCATGACCAAAAATGGCTTTAGAGAGGGCCCTATAGAAGCAATTGCCACCCCTGTACACTTTCACAGGACAAATATCTACTGGGCCATCTTCTGGATAAAGCGCCTCGGCAATTTTGTCCAGATTACCATCTCTGGGCAATATATCGGACCTCATTACACTCAGATCTTAGGTGTAGTTCTTTCTTGCAACTTGCGTATCTTAAAGATACATTGAGCTGCAAGGCTTGCCACCCTTTTTGCTGCTGCTTTCAGTAAAGAGGCATGTAAAAGATCAAAATCCCTTTCACCCATGATAATCGGATTACTGTAAGAGAATTCTATTAATATTTACTTAGAATGATAAACGAATACTGGTCTGTCACATTGAGTCTGAAGCAGAGCTATACTAAAGCCGATGACTTTATGACGATGCAGTAGCATAATGACAAGGTTATGACGTGAATCACTCGTAATAGGATGTTAAACAAATCGTTCCTGTTTAGATTCGTTTAGAAACTCGAATAACATTTGTGATTTGATTCTAACCTCATGACATTACAATACTAAGAAAGTTAATTCAGAAATATTAATAATATAATAACAGTCAACTCATTTTTCTTATAAATCGTTATATTGTAATTTTTTTATCTTTGCAAATTCCAGGGGAGGGGGTCCGGACCCCACCCCCTCTAGATCCACGCATGCAATCAATCAAGATTGGTGGTAATGCATGATTATTTTGATGTGCACATTTGCAAAATGACAGAAGTATATTTCTACCTTCTATAACTTTGAAAAACTACATTTGAAGCCAATAGTAAATGAATGAAATTAATCAAAATCCTGAGAAAAAAATCAATTTTGGTTAAAGCCAATTCTTCTAGTGGCCAAAATTGAGGCCAAGCCAACTTTGAGGCCAGGCACATGGAGCCGGGTCAGGTTTTATAGTATGCCCGAATATTACTCTCGTTGATCCTGGGTTTTGTTTGTTACATGTTATTGAATATATATAATGTATCTCCTTTATGGGGTTTTTTCTGACCCTTTTCCCACTCATATAGAGATGTTACCAGCTGTAAGTGACGTAGCACATTTCAAATAATTACCAATGCATTGAGAGCAACGCAGTGGTGATACTAACGTCTCAACACCCAATATTAATGTGGGACACACGTTTTTCAAATAATTTCCATAAGATGCAGTATCTTTCTTTTTAGTGCAATGCAATGTCTGAGGAACATTTATTACTTATGTTATGGAGGAAAACTACACCAGAAAAATTTGATCTGGATGAAAAGTGGAGGATGAAAGGTGAAGATAACGGACAGTGATCAATCTCATAACTCCTACAAGCAACACAAAACAAATACATTTTTAGTTGGGCAAACACGGACCCCTGGACACACCAGAGGTGGGATCAGGTGCCTAGGAGGAGTAAGAATCCCCTGTCGACCGGTCACTCCCGCCGTGAGCCCTATATCCTGTTCAGTTAAACGGAGTTATCCGCAGTTAAAATCAGTGTGCCAAGAACGGCTTAACAATCGGTATGAAACACGTCAAACAGCATTTGACCCAATGAGAGGTTGTATTGACGAACTAGATCGTTATAACGACCATAGAATTTGCGAAATGCTGACTTCAATCGAGGCTGTTGAAACCCCATTACCATCAACGTTTTTGTCAGTACTTGGCTTACCTCGATTTAAAAACTGACTATACCCAGAACAAGCTCTTGCATATCGAATCAGTTGAGATATATAAACACCATATGCAGGTGATAATGGAATATTGCTACATAGATATGGGAAGTTGACGATGGAGAAACTGAAATCATCCCGTTTGTCATACAGGATGTGTACATTAATTTTTCGAAATTGAAAATTTTCAAACCTGCATAATTTAGTTCAAAAATGCAGGTTTAGTCAAATCCCTCTGGACTTAAACCCGCGATCTACAAAAAATCAGCAGTCCTACTGAGCTACTCGGCTAATCAATGTCTATACGGAATAGTAAGAAATTGGTGATATTTTTATTTCCATTCATGTTTTAAAGGGAAGTCAGTCATTATGACCATGTAGTACATCCCCTTAAAAGACTTATATTGGACGCAGAATGGATCCGAATGGAGAAGTATATGCGGACTTCTCGGTTGCAGACTGAGCGCCCTAACCACTTCTGACTCCTTTCCGTACACAACTCCTGTACCTCACATCCGAATATGTAGGGAACACACTTCATTGGCTCATGCATACGAAACAGGTGAGGTATAACACATTATCTGTTACATCTAAAAATCCAGGTGTGTACACGTAACGAGAGGTTATTACATTCTGTGTATTAAAATAAAATGATGATCTTTCTATCTTCAGTCCTACTGTTTAGCCGATACTTGGTTGATCTAATCAAAATCAGATCTCTTCTAACCATTACACTGGAGAAGGGTCCGACAGTGTTGCATTTGAGGTCATGTTATTGACCCCAGTTTCATGAATAATTCCTTAGATATTCGACCAATAACACTAGCTTGACAAGGAATCAAGGACCAATTAGGAATCGTTTTACTGAGGCGGATTCGGATTGTAAGTTCACATTAACAAAAAATGACATCGATCCATAAAAAAAACGAATTTCAAATATCAACGTTACTAAAGGACGAACGAAGAGAGATTTTAAATATTATATATCCACTATCGTTAAAATATATCTTGTGTGGCGCTCTAACATCGCTCATGGCCCCGCAATCTTTTTGAATTATTCTCCCGTGCTCCTCGGTAATTAATGACATGCGTATGATAAATATCATATAACAGCAAAAACTTCCATGTTAGCGAAAGCCGTCATTTGATTGGTCATTATCAGATACAATGTTCTATCGTTAAAATGATAATATCCTACGGATCCGGTTTAATAATAGAATGCGTCCCATATAACCGCAATATATGTAGCAATTATTGCGCTCCTTACATTTTTCGGTAAAATCATTTCACATATCATTAATATACAACCAAAAAAGTTACCTTCATAACTGACTCGCCATTAATTCTATTTTGATTAGTGTAGAAAGAGAACTAAAACCTACGAGTTTGAATTTTGCTGTGTACAGTTTACATTTTACCAGAACTTGTCATTACGTAAGATCACACTCCCATTTGGAGATATGACTTTTTTACAGAACATGTTACTACGATCTTTACTACACCGTTATTTTACAGGAAAATTAACTTATATTTTTAAATAAACACTGTAAATTAGGAAATATAAGTTAAGTCAACATTTTAACATCAAATTAAATTAATATGAAGGTGAAAGGTGATGATAACGAACAGTGATCAATCTCATAACTCCTATAAGCAATACAAAATAGAGAGTTGGGCAAACACGGACCCCTGGACACACCGTCACATCTGTCGTGAGCCCTATATCTTGATCGGGTAAACAGAGTTATCCGAAGTCAAAATCAGTATGCCATTCTTCTTTTAATGAAAATTGCTTTCATTAGATCTGAATGAAGAAAACCAACCAGATTCCACTGGCAAACACATATTTTCCCCCTAGCACTGCAGAGATTATATCCGCCTGTTCGTCTCTCAGTTTGACAGGGTAATTCTTTGTCTACTGTACATCGTACTTTTTTGTCTTCAAGCTCTTTGCGAAAGTTGCGTTTCACTGATTTCCATATACATAATGGGCGGTTCTTCATTGAGCATTCGTTTTCGAAAATAGTGGTGTGTTCCGATGACAGTTTCCGGTAAATTGGCAGTCGATTTGAATCGAGAAAAGTGACATTTCAAATTGTTCAGTTTACAATATTATTTTACGTTTGTTTTTTACATTGTTAAGGACTTACAAATTATCAATGAGGTTAGCTGTATTCAATTTATCTTTAAATTTACGCGTCTAGTCTTTGGTGGCTTTAAAATCGTGCGTTTTGGAGCGATTCTGCAAATGCAATGCTGTCAGATCCTCCAGTGTAACGGTTAGAGAAGATCTGATTCTAATTAGATTAATACTTGGTTTATATTTTCCTTTTTACAGATTGTTATGCACAATTAAAGTATATCTTCTCACTGCACAACTCCACCCTAAGATACTTCACGATTGGAAGTGTAAGCAAATATTTCATTGGCCAATGCATACACAGCAGGTCTAATGTACTACATTTGCAGATTGATATCAGGAGCGGGGTATAATTATTATAAAAATGTGCCTGTTCTTTACGAAACATAATATTACATCAATAGCTTTTCGTAATTTCATAATTAGCCTTTTATGGTAATTATAAATGCGACCAAACAACATATAAAAGTATTATATAATTTTTAGTCAAATTGCGTACGGTACAATATTTAGGACATCTCAAGGATGGCTTTTAACGCGTTTATTTCTAAATATTTCCACAGTTTACAAATACTTGTACACCTCCTTACATTTAAACAAATAAGCTATCATTAAGCTGCAAGAAAGAGAGAGGTGAAAGTAACTAACCTATAGGGTACTTGACTAGCTTATCAGCCATTTCCAGTAACGATCTGTAGATATGTATGGTACGGCGATTGCGTCAAAAGATGTACACATATCCGTATTTAACGTGACGGGAAAACAGCACATAGTATGTACAGCAGATTTTACCGGAAGTTTTGTTTGTTGTGTATTTGTTTGTTTTACGTCACTTCGAGAATATTCCGGTGATATTGAGACGTCACCAGCTGTAGGTGAAGTACTAGACCTATGCTTAGCGATTATAGCTGTAGTAGTGAGGGTAATTTGAAGTGGGTGATCTTTAACGTACAAAGCCTGTCGCGGCACAGGACCTTCCGTTTGTTTGTTTGGTTTGAGTTTTTCTTTCTACTGGTACAATTACATGTTTGACGTCGGTCACGTCACTTATCTGAGTGTTTGATAATTGAAACTGTTTGAGTAACTGGGCAGTCAACGTGGGTTTTTTTATGTGTGTGTGTGTCACCACTTCTGGTGCCGTAACTAGTCGTATATTTGTTGAACTTAGCTTAACTCGAGTACATGTACCTGTTTACTTTGTGGTGGCCGATTTCTCATAATGCATTTACCCAAATTGTGCACAAGTTATTCTTGCAAAATTGGCAGTGTTCACCGTTAGTTGTTTTATAGACAGTGCTGTTTAATTATGATGTTTGATTGATTAATTGGTTTATTTTATAGTGTGATAATTCAGTGTGAGAAATGGAGGAATATAGACTGCTCAGTAGTTTTCTATGGCATATCATACGTTGCATTATTTGATCTTTTTTCTTTTATTTTGTATAGGATTTTCATTTGTATTGTAAAAAGATTATTTGTATTGAGTATTTCCATTTGTATTGTATCATTTTTCATTGTATTGTATATCTTCCATTTGTGTTGTATGATTTTTAGCCGAGTTGCAACGAAGTTGAACTCGGCTATTGGGCGTGTTGGCGGGCGGGCGGGCGTTTGGGCGTCAACAATTGGTTTCCGGATGATAACTCGAAAAGTTTACAATCTAATCAAATGAAACTTTGCTATATTGTTGGGTACCAAGTAAGAAAGACCCCTATTGATTTTGGAGAAAATAGGTCAAAGGTCAAGGTCACAGTGACCGAATATAGAATCAAAATTTCAGAAAAATTTGGTTTCCGGATGATAACTCAGAAAGTTTAAATCCGAATCAAATGATACTTAAAGATATTGTTATGTACCAGGTAAGGAATACCCCTATTGATTTTGGAGATAAAATGTCAAAGGTCAAGGTCACAGTGACCGAAAATAGATTTAAAATTCCAAACAAATTTGGTTTCCGCAGGATAACTCGAATTTTTTTTTAATTTGAATCAAATGAAACTTGGATATATTGTTGGATACCAGCAAAGCAAGGCCCCTATTGATTTTGGAGGAAAAAAGGTCAAAGGTCAAGGTCACAGTGACCGAAAATAGATTGAAAACTTCAGACAAATGTGGTTTCTGGACAGTAACTCGAAAAGTTTAAAACTGAAATTAGTTCTTCACAATTATAAATATGCCACATCATTCCTGACTTTACAATGTATCCCATGCAACTCGGCTCATGCACCCCTGGGTGCATACATTGATTTTTCATTTATATTGTAACATTTTTCATTTGTATTGTATTTAAGGATGTTACAAATTATCTCATTGGTGTAAACTGGTTCAGTTATCGTTATTGCCCTTAACAACATTTTTTTCGTAATAACTACATAAGTAATTGATTATCTATGGAAAATATAAACTTTGCCAGTATCAATAGTTTACCTTTTTCATCTAGTGAATGAAATTTATCTATACGATCTATTTCTATCATGCGCAAAGTTTGGTTTAATAAAGATTTTTGTAAAAACCTTTGACATCACACAAGGATCGCTCTACCTTAAGTAATGAGCCGATGCAATGTAAAGAAAAAGTTGTTTAAATATTATAGAGTTACACAACTGATGCATAATGTACATACGAACGACAAGCGGAAATGCATGATAATAAAGAGTGTCCACACATTCCTTAAATATGCCGATTTTCTGCATTTATACGTTTCTTCTTTGGTTGTATCCACGCGATCGATGCACATATCTTCAAATTCACTTGTATTTACATTTCGTAATTTTTTTTCTGTGATCCCCATTTGAAGTTTTAGTATAATGATTATCCCCATAAAATCATCTTGTAAATAAGCCCGTTTTATGAGGTCAGTATAGGTCTGACTATTGAACGTTACATGGAATGCCGTGATTAGTTCAAATCTTAAATAATGTATACCTTCATTTTCGTGTCAAATGTATCAAATATAAGGAATCAGTGTCAAGTTTGTTGTTTATGTGAGTGATAAACTACATTGGAAAAGGTAATAATTTATGCATAACGACGAATATTTCATATTGTAAGAGGTCTCTTGCTAATAAACAAAATAGTTTTTGCATGTCAAGATTAACTTCTTAGAATATGCAAACATTATTAATGCCATTAAGACATTAATTAAAAGGTCAAGAGATAATAAAAACTTAGAAAAAATAGCAACTCCAATTATTAGATCAAACATATACATGTACTATGTGCTGAAATGTAAAACAAATTCCATAATGAAATGTTAACAAATATCCCTCTGTAACAATGGGCAGAACAAGATGGAGTGAACATTTAAAGATAGATAATAGGGAGTGGAAAAAAAAAATACAAAAACTAGCATTCACAATTACAAAAAACTGTAGACACCAATGGTTACAATACAGAATTATTTAAAACAAAATTCTAGCTATAAATTAATTTCTTTTCGAAATTAAGATGGTAAACTCTAAGATGTGTACCTTTTGTCACAAAAGGATGAAAACAATAGAATATATATTATGGGGATGTAACCTCGTGCAATCATTTCTTGATGATTTTGAACGTTACGTAGAAGAACAAATTTTCGATGAGAACTCAGTAACAAAATCTTTAATTTGGGGTATTTGTATGAACAGAATCCCCACCTTCATTTTTAAATACCACATGTACTTTTCATTATTTGAAATATTTCACTTAAAATACTAATATTTAGGATATAGGGCTCACGGTGGGTGTGACCGGTCGACTTGGGTGGGGGGGGGGCTTACTCCTTCTAGGCACCTGATCCCACCTCTGGTGTGTCCAGGGGTCCGTGTTTGCCCAACTCTCTGTATTGTATTGCTTATAAGAGTTATGAGATTGATCACTGTTCGTTATCTTCACCTTTCATATATATAGTTACTGTATCATGATATTGTACAGAATGTGATCAGAAAAATAGATATATATGTATCAAAAAATGAAAATTGAGTAATTTCATGAGACTTCATGATTCCTCTCTCAAAATTAGGTTAAAATTTTGTTGAATTTTGCAAATGATTTTTCCCCATTTGGTGAAGAGGTACATGTAGCTGTCAATGCATGCACCTGTATCTTTTGTATTACACCTTTGATAGATTTATCTTTTATCAAGTGTAATGATACAAATTTAGATTTTTCGTAATTAATTGAAAAGGAGAAACTAATCCACTTCCTCAGAATATACAGATGTAGCTGCATATCTGTAGCTCTCTGGGGAAAATACTGGGGCAGACCAGAGATCTACAGTTCCACCCCTCCTTAAACTTTCGATTTACGACGCCGAAAAATCGACGCAAGGTTGAGGCCGTAAATTGTTGTATTATGTGAGTCACGTGATTTGCTCTTCATCAGCTGACAAGTGATGGAGATTACCCATAATGCTCTTGTAAAAAATGTCTAGAGGAGTCACGAACGCTGTATATTTCCAATCTAGACAAGTATTGTTTCGTTGTCTTCAAATGTTCAGAATCTGTAAATTTTTCAGACGTGACTTCCTAATTAACTAATAAGGTACACATGTTGGGGATATGCTTGATAGATTCATGGAAAATCTACATTGTTATCTTCTTTCTTTATTTTTTCACAGTTCGTTTAAAATGGGATATTTATAGTGAAACACTATGAAACAAACTCGTTTGAGAATATGGAACACTTCTCCACACCCTACAGATAGTGACGTCTCGATATGAGAGGGAAATTCCCCAAGGGGCATAAAACAAATCAAATTTACCTTACACCACCAGGTAACACAAAGGACAACAACTATTGTATTTTAATTTTTATCACCTTCTATTCGCTTATGAAGCAAATTCAGAAGTTATTATTCATTTTCCGTTGGAATACACTAAATTACGATATTTCCGTCCAAAGAACTCTGGTGATATAGTCAGATATACCCAAGTTTTCAATATCTGAACAAAATGCACACACAACATCTTAAAACTGGAATAGTCAGGGGAGAAAAGTACGTTACCTTAAAGTTTTTTAAAGTCGTTTTATTTCCGCTAGAACTTGTTCATGTAATTTACAAATTTTTTAATTACCTTGAGGTATCTTTTAATTTTGTTTAATTACAAGAGTAAACAACCCAAACAAACTAAGCTTACAAGTAGTGACCGGTAGATACATTTCTATCGCTTAGTTTCAAAAGTCTGTAAAATGCGCGAAAAATATCACTGCCTGCTTTAAGGAAATGAGATTTATATGTACATTAATATTGTCATTGATATGAAGAACATAATGCATTGATAAGCAGAATAGAGTAGTTGCATTTATAAACTTGACAGTTTTCAGATTCTTGACCGATTTCTCTCTAAATATTAGTTGCCCACATAATTCCATTTTCAAAAATCCTTTCTATTTTTGCTCATTTTAACATGTGTTACAATATCTAATAAGCCACGATAATATTTAAAGAGATATTAGTAAAATCTCATTCACACTATCAATATTGTTCATGTTTCCGCTGCTATTGAATTTCTTATTAACAGATCAAAATATCGGTCGGTATGTCAACTTCATTTTTTTTAACCTGAATTTTATGTAAACATGGTTCCATTAAATAACAATTTAATCATGCAAACTCATATCTTCTATTCTGAAAAATGTCGAACATAGTTGTATATGTGCTTTTATTAGGTAAGTACAGTGTATATACATGTAATATTGTTTATCAGTTGACAAGAAAACGATTCCTAATGCATATTTGTCTTCAGAACTTGAATTCAATGTAAGAACGGTAATCTCTGTGAAGCAATTGTACGTCAGCTCAATTTCTCATAGAAAAAATGTCAATATGCAAACACCATTTGAGAATATTATTGAAAAGTGTTTTGCTCAAGATTTTTTAAAGTAGTCTTAGGATATTTGTTTTGCACGTAAAATCGTATAACTTAGGTTGCATATGAATTATCAAAGAAAAAAGGCTTAATGTGCATTAGCTTTGATATTTAATCATTTTAACAAAGACTCCCTACTTTGCCATGGGTGTTGAACATTGTGACCTTGTCTTTGACCTCATCAATAGTAAATGTGAATATTATGGCACAGGGAATTTTTTGTACATAGCCATTTGTAAACAGGAAACGTTTTCATCTTGTTCAGCCACTTTTCCGCTTATTAATGTCAGCGTTGAATGCTACACGGGTATTACGTTGGTAATGCTACTTTTTCTGGTAGAATAAATTAGCTGTTGGTTGCTTCTGTAATATTTTTTAACAAAGAACAAAAATGTTGCATACATCCTCAATGTACGGACATTGCATATCGGCATTAATTAAAATGACATTTGGTACTTGTACGATGACTTGTTGAAAGTATATAAAATGCTGTCAGTTTATTTCTCTCGCTGTTCTCAGTTTGACAAGAGTACCGCAGATGGTACAACATACGCCCGTTAGACCTGTAAGCACATTATGCATTTTGAATTGATATCATACACATTCCAAATAGAAAAGCCTTAAAGTAGGTCATGTTGCACCAATAAGTTGAAATATTTACTGAATATGTACCTCTCTGTGATTGAATGATTGCTTGATTACGATTTTACACCGCTTTCGGCAATATTTCAGCCATTTTACAGTACATAAGGGAGGTTGTGATAAAATGCAGGGCAATAATTGTATTCATAACGGAAACAAATCTGGAAAAGTTTGACCTACTTTTAACGCCGAATTAGGCCATGGTGCACCAATCCAGCTGAAATGCAAACTGAACTTACAATCCTCCAACAGGAAGCTGGTGGCTAAATTTCAGGGCAATATCTGTATCCATAACAAACAATGTCTTTCTATTACTACGACCTTGACCTTTGGTTTTGTTTGAATTATTAGGCATCCTTAAGAAACAATAGGCATCTTCCTTTCATCATGGTGGTCAAATGTACCGGACAGACAGACGGGCTTCGTCATTCAATAGTATGTTCCGTCTTTGAAGAGAGTATGAAAAAAAGTAACTCAAAGTGAGTAAACACTCGGTTACTCACTGAATTTGGTCGAGGTTATAAGAGGTGGCATAGATTTAATCAAACTAGAAAAAGGCATAAAACTGCTTGTATTTATTTTCAAATTAATCATAACTAGTTTTAATTGTAAAGGGGACCGTTACATATGTTCCCCAAACCTCCCCCAATTAAAAAGTGGTGTCATTGTAAACCTAGAGCAAAAAATCATTTTATTTTAGCCTTTAATTGGTACGTTCAATATGATAATTTCAGCACCAAAAATGAAAGGAAGCAATCCACGTGTATACACGCGCATATGATTCCGCACTTTTGTTGATGTTATTCAATAGGTATTTGTATCACATACCCATAGTATCAATTTCATAATGTTTGCATCAAATATAAGAAAGTTATAGTGATTTTAAAATCGTCCAATCAGAAATCAGCACACGTGCATGAACGTGCTAAGCAGTGATTCTAACCACAGCAATATGTAAGGAATACCAAGACACATCTAAAACCTCAACATCAAAAGAATTTGATGAAAAACAAAAACGTTATCGTCCTTCAAAAATGAACTTTCGAAAGACGATACATGCTCATGCGTGTGTACGTTGTTATTTTATATTACACCAATACATAGGTACACATATTATCTACCTATGCTGTGAATATCATTTCATTCATAAGAGAGGCACAGACGTTTTAGTATTAACCAATCAAAAAGAAGCGCACGTGCATGCGCATGCAGATTGCTAAATTTGACCAAGCGAATCAATTAAGGGTCTCAATATCCACCTATGATATAAATATCAAACAATCTTAATGAACAGCAAAAAAGTTAAACTGATTACAAAGTTAGTGTGCAAAATATGTGATGCACGTGCCTGCACGCTTGTGTAGACAAAATGACTATCATTTTGCACATCTACAAATGATATACTATCATCCTATTATCATCATGTTTTGACAATATTGCTCGTGTTTTAAGGGCAATGATGAATAACTTTATTCTAATGAAAGGTGAGTATAATGAACAGTTATCAATCTCATAACTCCGATAAGGAATACAAAAGAACGATTTGGGCAAACACGGACCACTAGACATACCAGAGATGAGATCAGGAGTCTAAGATCCGTGAGCCCCGTGTCTTGATCAGGTAAAGGAAGTAATCTGTAGTCAAAATCAGTGTACCAAGAACGGTCTAACAATCGGTAAGAAACACATCAGATAGCATTTGGCCCAAAGATATGTTGTATTGGCAAACTAGATCATTATAACGACCATAGAATATGTGAAACGCTGACTTAAACGAGACTGTTGAAACCCCTGTAACATCAACTTGTTTCTCAGTTGTCTGCCTCGATTTATAAACTGCATGATCATACGCAGAACAAGCTCTTGCGTATCGAATCAGTTGAGAGATAAACACACCATAATCAGGTGATAATGGAATATTACTACGTAAATATGGGAAGTTGACAATGGAGAAGCTAAATAACGTGCTTGTATCACAGATGTACATGTAGCATAATGTATAGCTGGTTTTTTGGAGGGACACAAATTTGGCGGATTTAAGTCTACAAGGTATACCATTAATTTGAGTAGATAAAATTTGGGTGAACTCATATTGTATTAATTTATTTGATGTATATGTATACTTATGTACTTAATTTTAACGATTATCATTTTTTGCAAATCTTTGGGAAACTCTCAGCCAAATTCATATTCCCGTCAAAAATCGACCATACGGTACCTATATAGCTCGCATATTTTAACGAAACAATTAATGTTTGTGCCCCAATAGGTTGCAAACATATGTTCCCTAGAAATTATACAATTGCCTTCTAAGTATACATGTTTTACTCAAGTTTCTACAAAGTTGTGTCTTCCCCGTTATTGTTTATTAGTGAAGATTTCTCTTGGGGATAACGAATTTGTAGATAAATCATATTCCATATTTGTTTGGAAAACTATTGAAAATAGTACGGAGTTCTGCGATTGCAAACTAGATATGTTTAAGGGGTGTGATTGAACAGGTGAGAAGATATTAATAATGCATGTAGTATTTTATTGTAGTTTTACATGGGATGATGTTTCGGTATTCATCAGAGAATCTATATTGTCACTTTTCACCAATTATGAAACTATGAACTTTTTATTTATTATATATATGTAGATCGACACATTATACTCAGATGACTGTTAAGACCCACACACCTCTTGTTTTCATTGATGGTGGACAAATTCGCGAATTTATGAAGAAAACAACATCATAGTTACTGATAACAATAGTCCTATTTACATTAATCATAATCGAATTTACATTTTTGTTTGAAAGGTTCAGCTATCTCGGAGGAATACCCCACTATCGTTTTCCCTTTATCAAATCCTCCCAGGGAGAGCACCATATTCACGAAACTCGTTGTGAAGACGACCAATACAACGCTCAATAAATGTACTATTTTCAACAAAAGTCCTCTTATTGTGACAGGAAATGGCACATTCGATATGGATCTTTCAAATCAATCCGGAATCGTAGCAATATCGGTCCAGAACCCAGCAGAAGTTGCCATAGCAGTTCAAGAACTAAAGCGCAGTTATTATTATACCATTGCACCGTCTGTGAACTTAGGTAACGAATACATGCTGGTCTCTTCCAGTGCAATCAGCGACAAATACGTTTGTCGGATTTCAACAGCTTCCCCACAGCAAGTGGTCGTGGTCGTAAACATAAGAATACCTGTAAGTTTGCAACAGCAATTTAACTTCAGTGGAAGTGGTCACTGTTACGGAAAGTCGTTGTGTAGTTTGCAAAGTAGACAGTTTATCCAAATAGAAAGCGGAGTTCCGTTATATCAAACAGCAGTGGATTCTCAGAATAATACGCTTGTGGTTTTTTGTAAAGATTCTTCGATGTTTCAGGTCCTTCCGAAAACAAACTGTGGAAAATATTTTCAGAGTTCGTGTCCAGTGTTTAATATCACCCATGTTAACAACTGTTCCTTAAAGGTCAATGTTGTGTTGTCAAAGAGACAATCTGTCAAAGTTAACGACAAACAATATATTATCGACCGTCACTTCCTGGAAATACCTCTGGAAAAAGAAATGAAATGGACGCTTCAGGCGGAGCATGATGTGTGCGTCCTCTTTGTCGATACTTATTACGATGGTTCTGGAAACGCTGCTGTAAGAACGAGAATGCTCTCTTCGATACCAGTTCTACCAACACTGACAACGCCTGATGCAAGGTCCTCTTCTGGTATAACATCCCCTACAGTGACGACGTCCATCTCGAGCAGCCACCCAACAACTCTTGAAGCATTTGGTGTTTCCACGCAACAAAGCAAAGGTCCTCTTACAGCAAATACGACAAGTAGGACATGGGTCAGCAATAAAGCCGCTCGCGTTACTTTATCAAGGACACTGGTCAGCAGTACAGCCGCTCACGCTACTTTATCAAGGACACTGGTCAGCAGTACAGCCGCTCACTCTACTTTATCAAGGACACTGGTCAGCAGTACAGCCGCTCACTCTACTTTACCAAGGACACTGGTCAGCAGTACAGCCGCTCACGCTACTTTATCAAGGACACTGGTCAGCAGTACAGCCGTTCACTCTACTTTATCAAGGACACTGGTCAGCAGTACAGCTGCTCACGCTACTTTACCAAGGACACTGGTCAGCAGTACTGCCGCTCGCGCTACTTCATCAAACATTTGGACACAGTTCACCGAAACACCGGACAAATTACGAACCACTTATTCTATTTTTGGCCATCACAATAGGACCAATACCACGTCAAAAGATATCTGTATCTGCATTTGCAAGAATTTAAGTCAAGCTGTAAATAATTCTGTATATGTATCTTCATACCATAAAATTCATGAACTTATCACAGAACTGAAAGTTAACAAATCTCAGTTATCTTCAAGGGTTAGAAGTAAATCATGTGCCAGTGACGATAGACCGTCAGCGCAATCTCTCGGATATGTAGGAGGTGTAGCCATCGCTTTAGTTCTGACAGCAATTGCTTCTTTGGATCTGATTAATCTTTGTCAAAAATGTAAACTGAAAAGAAAACTTCGAATGAAAGAAAGGAAAACTATGTGTCAAGATCGATGGGTGTCGAAGAGGGTGAGTAAAAGCTAGCCCGGCTTATAGGTCACGTAGAGGTGTTTCTTCTATATACACTGTACTTTATTTTCTGTTTAGTTAGAATTATATTGAATATCCATTTGGTGATCTCGTTCACAATATTAAGCTTGTACTGGAGACTACAACAATAAATCTTTCTAATTATATAGTGAAAAATCCCATGGGGATCAGGGTTAGAATAGGTCCTCAGAGCCTCTTGCTTGTCGTAAGAGGCGACGAAATGCCCGGGCGGTCCTTCGAATGTGACCGCAAAAACCAAGGTCCCGTGTCACAGCAGCTGTGGCACGATAAAGATCCCTTCCTGTTCAAAGGCTGTAAGCGCCGAGCATGGGCTTAAATTTTGCAGCCCTTCACCGGCAATGGTGACGTTTCCATATGAGTGAATGCAACTTGAAGGTCACGTGTTGGGTTATCGATCCCAAACAGCCGCGTCAAAACTAAGACGTTTACATAGAAAGTTATTGTTTCTTCACCAAGAGCACAGCATCACATGCGATAATCGCGAGTCTTATGAATACGTGGGATACTTTTAAAAGGAATCTCAATCCAGTTGCGTCTACGCTGTCTAATCTCCCTTGGATATATACCCCATGTCGAAATCCCACACGCACGTGTCTTAGGTCCAAAGTATTGCATTGCCTTTCATTAATTGCTGATATATTATTTCTTTCGTGATCGTTACTTGTCGGTCACAGTTCCACACTCATAATAATTACATTTCATACATCGCATATATGACAATGTTGCTTGACAATATTGGACACATTCGCGATGCCAACCTAAACATTGTCAAAACACATTTTCACTATGTTGGTTGGTTGTATATTGTTTAACGTTCCGTTCGAGAATTGCAAAGCAAACGCTTTAACTACTGGTATATGCTATCGCAACCAGTAAAAGAGGAGAGTAAAACCGTACAGAGCACTGACGGCAACCAAAGAGGAAATACATGAAACGGACAACTAGCAACTCTTAATATCTCAATAGTAGATCATTTACACTTATTTGACAAAATCGTTGTTCCTATCCTTCTATATGGATGTGAAATTGGGGTTTTTGGAAACAATGAAATTATTGAAAAGATAGATACACTTAAAGTTTTGTAAATTATTATTACATGTCAAGTCATCCACTCCAAATTATATGATTTATGGTGAGCTAGGTCGGCCACCATTACATTTACATTTAAAAACAAGAATTGTTAGTTTTTGGTGTCGGATGATGCATGGGGAAAATGAAAAATATTTTTATATGTTCGATTTTCTTGTACATAAATTTCACAAGGGATGTAAATAAAAATGGTTTTTGAATTTAAAGAAAATATTAGATGACTGTGGAATGTCTGATATATTGTATAATGTTGACAAAATGAATACTAACTGGATTATCTGTCATGTTAAACAAAGGTTGAAGTATCAGTTTATTCAAGACTGGGTATCTAGATGTAACGAATCTTCTAATGGCATAACTTACAGACTTTTTACAAATCTTGCTTTTAAATGTCAAGGATATATATTGTCAAATATTTCAATATATAAACAACGTATATTAACCAGGTTTTAATTAATTGATTGATTGATTGAATGTTGTTTAACGTCCCTCTCGAGAATGTTTGAATTCACTCATATGGAGACGTCACCACTGCCGGTGAAGGACCAGGTTTAGAACCATAAATTATAAATTACCCATAGAAACGGGAAGGTTGCAAGATATAGATCGAAAAAAAAAGTTATATTTGCAGTTCTGATATTGGAGATGAGATGCATTATATTCTTATTTGTCCTGCTTTAAATGATATAAGGCGACATTATATACCAGAAATATTTCATACTAGACCTTATGTTATAAAATTTCATAATCTATTTACAACCAAAAATGAAAAATTACTTTTAAAATTGTGTAAATACATACATTTAATTACTGTGAGAGTAAGTCCTCCAGGTTAAATGTATGTATTAGTATATCATTGTATTTATTCATTATGAAGGTTGTGATATATATTTATATGCGTTACATGTACATGCGTGGATATTGTTTTTGAATGATTGTTTGACATGTTCTCTATGCTGTGTTAGCAGCGAATGAGAAAAAATAAAACTTGAACAACAAGAAATATTGGGAACAATTGTACACACATTTAAGCGCAATACCTCAACATGCATCATGCTATTATATTGTTAGGCTGTTGTTGACACACTGATTTTGACTACGGACTAGTCCGTTTACCTGATCGAGACATAGGGAGCAGGGCGGAGGTGACCGTTCGACAGGGGATGCTTACTCCTCCTAGGCACCTGATCCCACCTCTGGTATATCTAGGGGTCCGTGTTTGCCCAACTCTCTATTTTGTATTTCTTATAGGAGTTATGAGATTGATCACTGTTCGTTATCTTCACCTTTCATTAGACAAAAATGGGTTCAACCATCATATGATCATTGTAGCACCTGATAACACTGAAACAGGAAGAAAGGGAATATTCAGTGGTTTTCTATGTTGTAGTCTTTTATTCAAGTGACTTGAGATGTAACCGGGAGGTCGTGAGTTCGAGCCCCGGTCGTGCCATGACTGCGTCAAACCGAAGATATAAACATAGGTAGGGATTGCTTCTTCGCTAAACGCTCGGTATTTAAGTGAACATTACGAGACTTTCCGGTGTGACCGTAAAAACGCGACAGGCGTTGACATGTTAAGGAACGGACCCTGAGTGCTAAACATAGGTCTTAATTTGCTGCACTTCATTTACAACTTCAGTATCAGGTCCTAGTGCAGGAGAAGAATAAGGAGATGGAGAAGGCCAAAACTATGCAATTGATTAAGGGTATTGATAGCTTGCTAGCGTTACCACTGTAACATGCATGTACATATACTTATGAAGTTTCAATATCAAAGCATCAGGTTTCATTTACCCCAGTCTGTAAATCGCTGTTGGAGTATTAGTATTTGGTCTTTGTTGGTATTCCCGTCATTGAATGGGACCAGGAAAAATTCATATTGCACATTCTTACACAATGTACAAGGCTCTCTCAGTCTCAACATATTTTTAAAAATAATGTAGAGAAATACATTATCAGCTGCCGTACCACTATTTAAGCATGCTTTTTTCTTCTCGTATATAAATTTCATGCACATGATGCATTTGTCTTTTAATCGCAATCTGGAATATTAAATTTTGTGATTATTTATCACGGACATTCAATTAAGTGATATAGATTGAATCTTGTTGCATAACCTTGTGTTCATGTTTTTGAGACTCTGTTGTAAGCGATCATTCTTGTATATAATTGTATGTATCAAATGGAAGGCCCCGGGGAAGAATAGTGCGTGCACTAATCAGGTCACCTTGAAATAAAGTATTATTATTATTGTTATCTTATTGCGTTTGTTTTGTACTACCTCTCTGGTTTGTAGTCAAGACCTCTGCTTGTTTTGTTAGACCTATAAAGAAACGTGTGTTACATTCCCCATGTTTGTCAACCATGTTAAGGATATAATTGCTGACTTTAAACGAGACTGTAGAAACCCCTGCACCATCAACTACATCGTAAAATCAATTGAAAACCTACTTTCGTTTTCGATAAATTACCCTGAAATAGCGTAAATGATAGTAGTTTGACGGATATAAGCCAGTTTTATTTTTTTATTTTTAATGTCAACTTTTAAGAAATACGAAGTAAATCCGTGGTTTTTCGATTCCTGATTTTGATCTTAGAGAAGAAATAAGTTTCGATAATTTTTTGATAAATAGAATGTGCCTGTTCGTTCCTTCAATCCATGATTTTAGCCTTGAATCAGCTGTTCTGTGAAGTTTGCGCCTTATAAATTTAAAAGTGAAAACATTTTTACCAAAATGAGGTTGTACACTACCTGAAAATGTCATAGAAATCGAACCACTGTTTACAATATTATGTAGCAGATTTCTGTTTGTCATATAGTGCATTATGCTTTTGATTATCGTGTTTCGTGAGAAGAAACGACGTGTATTCATAATTTTGCCCTTAAATTATCGCACTGGACAAAAACTACCATTGTAAACACATTTGCAATACTTAGTTTCAAATTTTGAAATTATGAACGACCGTTCATTTTGTCTTTGGTCAACAATTAGACATGACGGCTTACAATTTCATTCATGAAATCATTATCTAACTTTCAATAAGAGAGAAATCATTTATGTTTCAGAAGGAACATTTTATTTGGAGCTCCAAATGATTTCCTAATAACCAAATTTTATTTACTGTATATAATAAATATAACTTAACTGATGCACACAATTTAAAAAAAAAACAAAAAACAAAAAACGTTGTTCTTGAATTCATTTGAATTAAGATATCGTTCATTCAATTCATGTTCGCGACAATTCAAAATCGCATTAAAAAGTCTTTCCTCCATGTACTGTTATTTAATTGCCTTGCGCTTGCGCGGGGTTCATCTAGTAGGTAATAAAATACATTTTGTTTAGACTATTTCTTTCTTTACGTAATCATGATATACATGTAGTATAAATATAAAAGTACATCACGAAGTTTGACGAGTAATGGTTTTGATAAAGTAAAAGTGATAAGAAATTTACTTCAATATTTCATAACTTGCACGGCGGGTTTGCATATACCCAGTGTTTCCAATCACTCTCGTATGTGTTTTCCGGGTAAGAAACCTGACTTAAGGAGGTATGCTACACCAGAGAAATTTGATGTAGATGAAAAGTGGAGGATATGTACAACAATATTTTGAAGTTGAAAATTTTTAAGTTTACATTATTTTGTCAAACAATACAGTTTTAGTAGTAGGTAATATGAAAAAAAAAAATTAAAACCCCTGCTGGACTTGAACGTGCGACCTACAGTTCAGCAGTCGGTATTCAAACCTACTGAGCTACTCGGCTAGGAATTTAAATATAACAGGAAAGGTCAAATATTGCTGATATCGATTTTTTTTTCATCCCTGTTTTTAAAGGAAGTCAGCCATTATGACGATGTAGAGTACTACCTTAAAGAAATGCAGGCAGACTCCTGGATCTTTTGGTGGGCTTGCATAAGCTCTCTTTTGTCGAATCATTTATATTCATAGTCCACCTTTTGTCCAGACAAGTAACACGATTTAAAATCTTTATTGTTGTGGGAGTTACATGTAAGGGGGCTCTGTCTATCTCTAGAAATCCACTGTTTTCTCAAATTCCCTCTTACTTCCTCGTCTGCAACTCACATAAAAGCTGTCATCTTTACAAATTACGCTCTGACATAGATACGTCTCACTTCCAAAGAGTCGTACATACGACGCAAAAGGTCTTTGCGAAACATATAATATTAAAGCAGTATAATTCCAAATACGTGGACTAGGATTGCACTATATTTAAGATCGGAACATTTCCAATGGGAATATCAAAAAGTCTCATATTCTAACAAAGTAAACGGGGTTTTCCTTCCTTCAAAACATGAAAGCATCCTATGAAATGCATTTTAATAGTTGATATTGGATTATTGTTGAGCCCAATGATTTCCCATTCTTGTGAGTCATATTTCCCTCGAAGGAAGGTGCTCAGGTGAGCATTGTGGTCCATGGACCTGATGTTTAATTGATATCATTTTCATCTGACTTGTAGTATGTCTTAAAACATGCATTGTACATTGTAGATAATGACGATATTTGCTTTGTAAGATTTTGCATTTGAAATCTTTTATTCTATATGATATACCATTGCTATTTATTCTATACTCTCAGTACATTTTCTCGAATATTTTCGAACAATTCTAATTTTGTAATGAAATCTATTTCGAAGGACGGGGAAAATATTGTATGAGCTGGACAAATTTGATTTTCGATTCAGACATAACCTTTGTAAGAATATGTCTGAATATGTTTATCTTTGTATGCATCTAATGATCTTGATCAATCAGATCGATTCTAGGCTTGTGAATGGATTTCATTACTAAGTACATGTATCATAACAACAGCGGAAATGCGAATGCTGAAATATATAATTATTGTGTTAAATTAAATGGCATTATTGCTACATGTACATAGGGGTTACAGGATCGTTTTGATTAATTGAATATTGTTTAACGTCCCTCTCGAGAATATTTCACTCATATAGAAACGTTATGAAGGTCGTTTTGAATTAATTGGGTAATGTTTATTAGGCAACAGTATATAAATATATAAAAATACAAATACATTTAAGAAATATAAAAATCTATATTAACTGTTACTTAAAGTAATTCCACCCTCCTGTGATGTCATCAGATTTTGCAAAATCAATGATTTATTTAGATTTATGCATGATAGGAACATAAATTTTGTTGGAGTCTTTTCCTATAGTTATTGTAAAAAATCTTGTTAAAAAAAAATATTTCAAAAGTCTAAGTTATAGATGAATAATCAATGATACGTTTCAAAATATTGAATCCAAGGGCAATAACTCTGTTTCTATTGATTTCTTTATGAAGTCTATTATGCAATGATTTCCTTTATTTTTTACATACATTTTGTATATTTTTGTGAAGATACAGTTTCATGAAATTGTTATGAATACTACTATATCGTCATAACCAGTTTTTATGAGATTTTGATAACGCTGTTTAATGAAAATTGCAATTTTCTGACGGTGATATATGATTCTGATTATGTACGTCTCACATCTTAAAAAGTGTGATGACCTATGTATTTTATTTGATAATTTGTTAGTTTTAACTCTAATGAATGGAAATAAATACACAATTTAAACTTGTATCAGATAAAACTGCGAGTATGGAGTTACCTTAATTACTAAAAATCAAATAGTTTAAAAACAGAGTCATACAAAGAACAAGATAGATTGATGGCCTCGATAGAGGATCTCCGTCTGAAGAGTAATTGTTTTCGTACTGTTCAAACTGTCTGTCACAGGAAGATGTCGCCAAGTAAAACTGCGTCATTTCCGTCCTATTAACTCTCTGATCTTGACTGTACAAAGCGTGATTTTTTATCCAATGGCCAATGTCGTCCTTCATGCACGCATGTCCCTTTATCGTCTTCAACACGGTCAGACACTCGGACAGGCAACCTCGTAATGGTTGGCAATTATCTATGACTTGGAATTTTAGATTTCTTATTTCATCTGATGATGACAAAAGAAAATCCCAGTGTCGACATCCACCGTATACCTCAGATGAAAATAACGACATCTGATTCAGATTTTTGAAGGGAACACAGAATGGACTTTGCATGTTTTGTTTTGGATAATATGTCAGGAATCCTAGACACATTTCATCATTAGTTCCATCGCCATAGAAAACTGTTTTGGATTTCCCGGTGGACTTGAAAGTACAAGTTGTTCTGAGAGTGTCGCCAGCTTTGAATTGTATTGGGATAGTATAACTGCAATCAGATCAAGGAATATTGTCGTTAAAATGTAGTGCTGCTATATTTTGTACTTTGCTAACAGAACTATAAAAAGTGAAAGCCTATGTTTGGTTATATATTATATTATGGGGATATTCACCAGAGATGATAATACAGCACCCAGAGAAATAGAGAACCCTTACTTACTCATTCAATTTAGGCGAGTCATAGTTGTAATCGTCTTCATTTGTTAAGTATCTTATCTTCTTTCCTCCTCGAAACTGCTCTATCTTCATCTTTCTACCTGGTAGAAAAATAGCAATGATTCATGAAAAGGTGACGATAACGAACAGTGATCAATGTTATAACTCCTATAAATAATACAACATTAAGAATAGATCAAACACGGAGCCCTGGACACACCAGAGGTGGGATCAGACAACCACGGACCCCTGCACATACCAAAAGTGGGATCAGCTGCTTAAGAGGAATAAGCACCCCCTGTCGACCGGTCACACCCACCGTGAACTCTATATCTTGATCAGGTAAACGGAGTAATCCATAGTCAAAATCAATGTGTAAAGAACGGCCTCAATTGGTATGAAAAATGCCCTGGTTGTATTGGTAAATTAGATTGTTATAACGACCATAAAATCTGCAAAATCCTGACTTTAAACGAGACTGTTGAAACCCCTGTAACATCAACTTATTTGTCAGTAGCCTGTCTCGATTTAAAAACTGATCATACGCAGAACAAGCTCTGGCGTATCGAAGCAATTGAGAGACAAGCACCATATGCAGGTGATAATGAATATTGGTACATAAATATGGGAGGTTGACGATGGAGAATCTGAAGTCATTCCGTTTGTCATAAAGTTGAGTTGTTAGTTTGACGTTAGCATCCATGTTCAATAAAATATCTAAGTATGAAGCAGACGTGGGAGACTCTGTGGTGCCTTTGAGTTCGAGATCACTGGATATATCGAGTCAACATACAGAATGTCTGAATGAAATTATTATTCTTAATACAAAGGTGAAGATAACGAACAGTGATCAATCTCATAACTCTTATACGCAATACAAAATAGAGAGTTGAGCAAACACGGACCCCTGGACACACCAGAGTTGGGTACCTAGGAGGAGTAAGCATCCCCTGTCGACCAGTCACACCCGCAGTAAGCCCTATTTCTTGATTAGGCAAACGGGGTTATCTGTAGTCAAAATCAGTGTGCCAAGAACGGTCTAACAATCGGTATGAAACACGTCAAACCACATTTGATTCAATGATAGGTTATTTTGGCAAACTAGATCGTTATAATGTGTCATAGCATTTGCGAAATGCTGATTTTAAATAGATAAAAAGTCGTCTATATATCTAAATGTCGACTTGAAGGCAACAGCAAGATATTTTTTCTTCTCATAAAGAAGTTTTTCAATGAGGTCCTCCCCGTAAGAATATAAAAACAGATCAGCTAATGAAGGAGCACAGTCCGTGCCCATCGGAATTCCAACAAACTGTGGAAGACCTGGTCACCAACGACAAAGATATTGTCAATGAGGAACTCCAGTATCTTTTTAATATCAATTTCAGAGTACTTGTGCGTAGAATCAGAGTGGAGTTTAATGATGTGATTTTTTGAATGACTGGTCGTAAGATATGAATATTTCCTTTTCTCATTTTTATGAAAGAAGCAACTTTTTACGATGTCAAAAAGTATATTCTTTAGTATATCGTAGAAATCGTGTTGCAAAATCATAGTTTGATGTTGTTGATTTGAGAAAAGTTTTGTGATTTCAAATTTACTAATTTCAGAATCCACATTTGATTTACAACACTTCTGGTATATGCCATGGCACAGTACGTTTGAAGTTTGTCCGTCACAGCAGTTAATATTTTCATAAGGTGCAAAGATAGGAACTTAGTAGAACATGTACTGGATCCCACGATGTATCTATGCTTGTAAGGGTTCTGAGAAGTTTAAGAATCCAGTATATACATGTAGGTACAGTAACTCATATTTATCCGTCCCATTGACTGGGATATATAAATATGTATAGAATGCTCTTAATTGCCGTGAGCGAGATTATGTTAGAAGAATATGTTATTTGAGAGGATGATTTTGTCATATTATGACATCACTGTAAGTCAATGACATCAGAAAACAAGTAAACACAGATTAAACGAGTATGACAAGGGACTTTTAAAGATATTGATGTATCCTAGAAACTTACCAAGATAATGCATATGATTGATGGCTCTGGTGAGATGAACGGTCCCGTTTACGGCTAAATTATCACACTGTCCAGTGACAATCACTTCCTCTCTACGCGGAGGAATCGCAAAGTAGTTCTGTCCTATGATTAAAACCCCAGCATCAGCAATGCGTTTGTTTGGAGTATAGTGTATCATCAACCCAGAACCATCAAAGTAATCTGGTCTCCTCTGAGGGTTGTTCCAATGAAACTGTAACATTTCAGTAAATCATATAAGTAAGCAACACATTGGCATGTATTGAAACGGTCAGTTTCTTTCTGAAAGAAATTAATGATTTCAAAGTTTAAGAATTTTATTACTGTATACATGTCTGAATATATTAACTTGTTAGTCTAAATCAATTTCAAATGTTCAATTCACAGTTTTTATGGCTCAATCTAAATAGATATAAATATTATGATTATTACCACATGTCTTTTCACTACACGATTCTGGTTTTAATTGAAAATGGCGAAAGTTAAACTGCAGTGAAAATAAGGCTGTAGAGAGTGTAAATGTCCTCCTATCCCATACCTGCAGGATACCATATTTATAGCCGTGTCGGCCCAGTCTGAATCCTATGTTATCGTGAAAGCATTCTCCAGATGCTCCAACTGTCCAACCACCTATAGTGTCAAAACAGTTTCCAGAACCCATTCCACACGATTCGGGATTGCTCGTTGACATCAATGCTATACATAATAAAAGAAATATTGAATGGCTTATGTTGCATGCTGATAGCATTCACAAAGTCACAGACAAATAACACAAATTTAGATATATTAAAAGGCATGATAATCTCTTCGACTACAAAGGATTTAGATATCTAATATCTATATACGTTTAATAATATATATCTTTTTTATCATATATTTCTTATCGATTGATGTCCTACAAAAATAACAAATCTGTCTGTTATGTATAGCCAGTCTTACGTTTTTGTGTGCATCCAAAAAGAAGGATGTGATGCATGACGTGTACGTTGTCAATGATTGGCTCTGTTGCGATCATGTGATAGTCACCATCTTGAGGAAATTCGAATGTCATGCAGTAATAGCTAGTTTCTTCCGCAGGTACAGCTGTCTCGGGAAATTTTAGTGTCATGTTCCTCACATCTGCAATTTACAATTCGTTTATTGTTATCATTTTTTTCTTTCTTGGGTTGTTTTAAAAACACTTTGCTTGTAATAAATTACATTTTCAACCTTAACTAATACAAAATAATTTCGATGGATTTAAATCTTTCCATGAATGTATCATTCGTCGATTTATAATTTGATATTGGCGCAGTTGGTCAAGAAAGCGAGATAGATTTGTTCCTTGTAAACACGAATCCTAGAGTCACTGATTTCACATTACATACCTGGATCTTTCTTTAAGGCTTCACACTGAAAGGACTCTGACGAACAATCTACCCATGTGTTCTTTCCCAAGCAAATTGTGCTGTTCATGGGCTCGCATACACCTATATAGATAAAGAAAAGACACTTTTCATTCACACTCAGTACGTAAATGATCATAGCGTGTTTGACGCGAGGTACCTTAAAAAAGTCAACAAACTGATTCTTAGTATCAAAATATCTATAAGAAATTATATTGATAAATCCGCTCTTTAAAAACAATGAATGGCGAACATTTTCTTGGAAAATATGGGAAATAATGAAAATATTTATTCCGATTTGAAATTGGAAATATTCCGTTATCATCCGATATGGACTTTTTTTTAGCATTACTACATTTACTAAGTTACCGGGATGTGTTATTCCTGTAACAAAATCCGGGATTGTCCCTTCCTTCCATAAACAGTTGGGGTCACCCAGTTCCTGCCCATTGGTTCTACCATCGCCATCCGAATCCATTCTGCAGAGGGACTCGTTCCACACCTACACAGAAAGTACCAGATGTACATGCAAAGAATATATTTCTTCATTCTTCAAAATATGGAGAGATGATTCATAGACAGCACAATAACACCTGGATGTACTTTTCTGATATATTTTTTTCAGGGGTAAAATGCGCGAAGTCGAAAGACACAAAACTGTCGTTTTAGATACTACTTTAAACTTCTAATAATAAATGAGTCTTGAATAGCTCAGTGTATCTGCTAGATAAAGCGTCTATTTTGGGTAACGTTCGTAGATGAAACCTATCGATCCCTTCGACTTTACAGGAAGGGGACTCTTACAGAGGACACTCACATGTAATAACAAATCATTCCCCACATCCTAAAGTAGTACACGTAATCTATTTTATATAAAATATATAATTCTATGACGATCAATTCATGCGGAAATGAATTCAGATAGTCACATGCTTGTCACTTGTTTTAATGTCTCACCTTTCCTTGATTGTAGAAATCCTCCCCAAATGAATTCCTCGCCCCTCCTCCGCCCTTGGCTTTGTGCCCTACGCCCTGCCACATGTAGTTTGGCTTACAGGGATGGGGAACGTTTTCTCCATTCGGAAGTTTTTCAGCAAAGAATGAAAACGCATTTGCCGACGTTACAAGTGTTAAGATCAGCAATGCCCTGTGTAAACAATATTGATTTACATTCTGTGTTGTACATCATACACGATGTGATTATTTAAAATTTAATTTACATGTATTTATGTTGATGTTAAAAGTTATTAAAACAAGTATCTGTTACAAGCCTATCACAGAAACAATCTAGAAAACGGTGGGGAAATTACTTGTAAACCCCATCTTTGTATAGCTTTATTTGTTGGCACAAATTGTGAGATATTGACTCCAATAACCGTCTTACTTTATATTTAGAGTTTATATCATTAACTCTTATTTCTCTTACCTCTTCATCTTTAGTCTCCAGTGACAGTTTAAGTAATGGTTATCGGGAAAAATGTTAGCTTACTTTATATTTATGTATTCTAGCATTCTGTTGCAATTTTCATTATTTCTTAAGTCATATCTAATAATATGAATGACATGATTCTCACGTGCGTTCGTACTTTGTATATTCATATCGCTTTACGACCGAGTTAGCATTCTAATACTGAAATTCCAAATATTGGCATAAAGGTGATAGGATAGGTTATGGTGTATGACCTGAAAATACGGATTTTACAAAACATGACGAAATGTTTTCTGTGCATTTTACTATTTACAACAACCTTGGCATATTTTCTTTATAAAGCGTGTTACACATCATTGACGATGGATGTCTCGTGTACTTTAATCAACCCGGTATTATATGCTGCAATAGGTGAATCAGTCCTCAGCCTCGGTGAGCATTAAAATCAAGCGTTTTGATTTCGACAGTATACTAATTCAGGAGCATTGAATGCTGTAAAGAACCACTTAATCTGTGTGGTACCTTCAAAAAATTAGAAAGGGCCTGAGCCTAATTATAGCATTTTTATAGTTTACCTGCACCAGCGTGTTTATATGTGTATAGAGAACATTGACAGAATAAAAAAATACCCAACCAATCAATCAATGAAGTGATCCCTTAGATTTAATGTGACCCCCCCCCCTTCCCAAATCATAACATTACTCAAATGTTTTGATTGAATGTTTAATGTACAATGCAAACTGAAGATAACACTTGAGAATGCTTTTCTTTCATACACATGTACCATTATCCACACAAATTACTCAAGAGAAAATCACCGAATACAAACTGGCCTTCTTGACTCTTAGTGTTTTTTTAATTAGGTCACGACCAGTGAATCATTGAAAATATATACGGACGTTACGTAAAAATAATCAAAGTATTGAAAGTACTGAAACGAGCCGATGAACGACACAAAATGTCACAAAGATGCTCATGTTATTTATACAGTATATGCTGCTCCACAACTCTTCAAAACCGATCACATTTTATTTAGTTAATCACCGCAAATGGCTGAAATATCGCCCAAAAATGATGATAATAAATGTGGCCCTAAAATTTAAAAGTAATTGCAATCTCAGCACAGCGTCACTTTGAACAAGCAATGCCATTACGTAACAGATAACGCAACTAAAATAACCTGGATCAATTGACATGAAAACTATACAACATCAAATGACCCCGATATATATCATATCTTTTTGTTGTTGATATTGTTGTTGTTAAACGTTTTGATTTACTAAATGGAATAATAGAACGGAAAGACAAATATCTTCGATAAATGACCATAACTTTATCAACATTTGTGTATTTTCCTAACAGAAGAGCGGGATCAGCGTTTCTTCCCAGAATATGTCAACATTAAACAAACACACGTGTAGTTATTAGCTATTGGATGAATACCTACATTGCATATATAATGTAACCTATTTTCATTTTTGTATCGATTAACTCATTAAACAATGCTGATAAAATGAGAGTTTTTTCCTTATAGATAGATTACAAATGTATAAAATGTTGACAAACGATTAATAATGTAGATCCTGCTCCCACCCACCCCTGCCCACTCTCTTTGTTTATTTCTGAAAATGCGAATGAATACAACAGCAATGCTGAACCTTTCCTACAGTTCATGTTTGTTATTATAGTATCATTATATTTTTTTTAAATAGTTAAGTGCAAATTTATAACATGTTGGCAAACGACCAATAATGTTGATCATGTTTAGGAACCAAAACACTGATTTTCAATTCCTTTAGAGGTATGAACTATGTTTCATATCGAAGGGATAAAAATTATGATTAAATTTTCATAAATTCTCATTACACTCGCTTATTCCAGAGTGTAGACATGTGGATCCTACAACATTCCCAATACTGCAATTACATCTCTAATATTATAAAACAAAGTGATTTTGCAAATGGTAGTGATTAAAGGAGGCACCTTTGATGCTGTACGCTGACATCCGAGGTTGACTTACGTCACATCGAAAAAGAAAAAACAACCAAACGAGCTGAGTCCGATAGATACAGCAAACTTATGAGTGTAGTTGATGTATCGAAATTTAGAATTTTTACCGACAAATATAAATGAACTCAATTATTTGAAAATATTATTTTGAATATTCACCGTTTGTCAGGCTGTCACATTGTGTGTGGGTTTTTTCCCCGTTGAAACATATCTTCTTACCAACATTGATGTTCGCATCATTAAACAGTTGCAATATTTTTTGCAATCAATATGGGTGAAATCTAATGAACAATGTCAAGATCTCCAATTCTTTTTAATAAATTATTTCCAGAAATAAATTGCCAAATATTTACATTCTAGTCTTAGAATATAAGCCATATGTACATGGATGAAATCGCTATTTTATCGGGAGGTCCATCGGCAGTTATCGTCATTCATGTTAAGGGACCGACTAAATGCTGCATTTAGATTGCTCCATGGCATAATAATCCAGATATTTTCTTATGTTTATCTCGTATTTATTTCTATTAATTAGCACAAATTCATTTAGTTTGAAATATTGCGATGGCATTAGAAGTAATCTTGAGATCGATTCAATCCCTATATTACGGAATCATTATGTGTTTGAAATTTTTACCTTGTAAAACTCTAAAAACGGTAGGAAATCAAACTCGCCACCGACTTCATGACTTTGAAATGTTACAGATATCGACTCTCGGCAATCGATTAAACAACGCCAAAACTGAACGTATACATTAAGTGATTAAACAACGCCAAAACTGAACGTATACATTAAGTGATTAAACAGCGCCAAAACTGAACGTATACATTAAGTGATTAAACAACGCCAAAACTGAACGTATACATTAAGTGACCAATAACGCTATTTGTGGACATATTCTTCTTAATATACAGGGTAAGTTAATATTTGAGTGTTTTAAGGGTGCGACTGTGTATGTCATAATAGGCTTTTTATAATGGGGGTATGACCCATAGAAATTAATGGTATGCTGCTGTATGGTAAATTAATGGTCACGTAAAAACATGCTTCTAAATTTCAATTCTTCTGTTCCTAACAAATCCAGATTAGTTCATGTTGTTTCTTGCCATGCATTTATAATTCCTTAATCTAGAAACCATCCTTAACCATTTATGTGTTAATTCATTATATGTACATTTATTTGAAAAGACCTGCCACGCTTCACGCCAGTATACTATACAAAGTGTCACGGTTCATAGCCTCATGTCTTTTCAAAAATGAAATTCATGATTATATGTACATTCTACTTATTATTCCTGTTAGAATATAGACGTACTATATTTAAAAAGATTCATGCGCGCATTGTTCACCACTGCAGTGCATTCATAAGGAAATTGCTTTCATTCATATAGAAAGTAAAGGCGAATACATTGGAGAGATAGAGACACGTCTCAATGTGAGTGTGAAATATTTTCATAGGGAACGTACAAAAAAAACCCAAGGAAAACAAATGTTACGAAAAGAATTAATTAACAGAGTAAAATTGATTGTAAAATCAAATTATCAGCCGGTTTACTTTTCAAAGACGACAAGAATCTGAAGAATGAAACTTAGAAGCTTTTCCCTTAATCCAATCGACGAGCTATGTTTGCTGTTCTGTGCTGAGAAATACGTGACCATGCGAAAAGCAAGTGGTCCTGTGGGAAATTTTATTTTATTTCTAATGGCCGGTAAATACAAGTGTGACAGATTGCATTGTATCATTGACTTCTACTACGCCTGACCAAAACTTGTTCAAAGCTTTCCAATTCAAATGAACAAAAACATACCTCTCGGA